>NC_086252.1:18068556-18323786 GCF_021018805.1 Prinia subflava
AAATGGCTGTGGATTTTCCACTTTCAAATTTACAAATCCTTGTTAGACTGTTACTTTTCCTGAGATATATGGTTTTCATTAAATCAATAAAAACATTGTTTAAGTGTCTAAGGTATATTTTAATATATGCAAAGAAACAAGCAACATATGGTAACCACACATGGTAGGATAACAGGACAAGTAAAAGAAGAGGTAAGTTTGTGTTGAGCACCACTGTATTTTTATACATGACTAGTGACAGTATGAAGAAGATTCTCTTAGCTCAGCAAACAAGGCAATTAAGTTTTCCCCTGAAGAACAGAGCAATCCATTCTTGGGTTTTGATACTTTCTGTAGATTTTTTTTTTCTGTAAAAGTGCACAAACTGAGAATGATTTACTGATACTTATACTAAACCAGTTGGTCTCCATACACTTAAAAAGAAAGCTTTCAGATGTTACCCTGGTTTCTTAGAGCTAGGAGTATAATTTACTTTTGGTCACAGCCAGTTTTGAAAACCTCAGACAGATATACTCGCTTGCTTACTGGCTGAGTGAATGGGGGATTTAATTTTGAAATGGTTGTCTGTCCTGGATAATGGTGTTTGCAGTCCCTTGGTAACCTGACACGTGCTTTGAGGTATTTACAGCTTTGTTCATCTTCCAAGTTTCACAGTTTAATTTGAAACATTGCTGATGGTTCTGTTCTCCATGTTTCAGGTGTACTGCAGTTTTAACTGAGGCAGCAGTGTGTTTTGTGGTGACAGAGGGCAGGCTGTTTGAAGGTTATCATGGTGTTTCTTCCCCAGTTTAATGGCTTTAACCACCTTTCAACTTTTATGGCAGATCGGTCACAAGTACTTGTAGAAAATTACTTTCTTTATATGGTGAACTATAAATGGCAACTTTGTTATAAATGTAAATTTACAAATTACACTTAAACAATGCTTCACTGAGGAAAATGGTAGGTATCAGTATGTAGTCCTTGCTGTATCTCTATGAAGTGTTTGAACATACTGGATGTTAAACAGCCAGAGCTCTTCATGTTTTTGAATTTCTCTTCCCACTGATATTTTGCAGTCCTAGTTTTCTAGCAAATATGTTCCACATTTTTCTCTTATTTTTAGTTTCTTTAATGAAATCCAGTCTCTTCAAAGGTACAGAAATTGGGAGGAAGCTTGTCTGTAAGAGTACTTTGCTATAAAGTGCTCCTTTTCAATTAATAAAAGAACATGTGGGTTGGATGCCCAATATTTTGAGTAGGGCAGGTAACATTGGGTTTTGACCTGTGCCATGCCCCGGTGTGCCAGCCCCGGGAGGATCGTGTGAGCTGCCTGCGGTCACTTGGTGCTGAGGGAGGGCAGACAGGGCTGGGAAACTCCTGCTTTGCTCCTCTGGAACGGCTCTGACTTCACAGCAGAGGAACTCCAGCTGCCTGTTAGCAGCAGGATGGGGAGTTTGGTAACTGATAATCCGTGAAATCTTGTTCTTTGTGATAAGAGTGAAAGAACTACGAAGCTAGGTAAACATCCCCTGCGGTCTTACGGAAGTGACTGGTGTGACCAGTGAGAATGGGTTCCTAGAAAGCTTTAATTGCTTTTACTCCAGTTTTATGTTTGTTAAAACTGGAAATGTTTACTCCACCCCCTGGTTCTGCCTCCTTCAGGGTTTTAGCTAATTTCTAAAGCTATTTGTCATTAGTTAAAGCTTCAATAGCTATGAATCACGTCAATTGAGTGTAGTTTATTATTACTTGAAAAAAGCGCTAATCAAAACTGAGTTTGACAATATTTTTGCTGATTTTTGCTCAGCATTTAAAATCAAGTTGACTTAATTTTTTTACCATCATGAAGGTTAATGGTAACTTTTAGTAATACTGCCAGTGTTTTGATTTGCCCACAAAAATCAGTGTGATAATAAAGTGTGAAAATAAGATACATCCTCTTTTTTCACTTATTTTTTTTTACTTCCTATAAAAACATTCTAATCCTCTGTAGCCTTTATATACATGAGGTGTGATGTGTTTTCTCCCCATATTCTCTAACAAGAAACCATTCCTGCTGATTGCTGCTCCTGGAATCCAAGGAGGCATGTGAGGATATCATTTAGCCACACTCCACTGCACTAACATTTTGGTGAACAAAGTATGACTTACATCTCACCCTTTCAGCATGTGTGTTCTGTGCTTTGGGAATCACAGTGCCTCAGTTTATGCAGCTGTAGCTTGGCTCTGTCACTTCTAATATCTGAAGCTGGTTTTTTCATCTTTATAATGTGTCAAAATTCACCTTGAAATGATATCTGATGTTTTAAGACTTACCTGTCTTAAAAAAAATTGTATTGTCTTTGACATGTTTTGGTTCAATTTTTTTAAGATTTGGTTTTGGTTTATGTTAAGTGTAATTGACACCTGTTAAAAAAGGGTTGCCTTACAAAGGGTTTACAAATACAAACCTTTCACTGCTTAGCTACCAAAGTTTTAAAATTTCTGCACCCATCAAACGTGTTAGTGTTACACGATCAAGATGTCTTGATGTATGCTGTTGAGTAGATGATAGCTTCTACTGATATTTTCTCCTATTTACTGTTAGAGCAACTGAATTAAAGTTTAATAAAGTATTTGCAATGGCTCATAGTTCAGCTAAACTTTCAGTTGGCTTTCAGTAATTTCTCCATTTAAATCCAGAAATTGTGAAGGCTTTCAAAATTAACTGGCAGTTGTGTCTGTGTATTAATCTAATGCTTTTGGGGTTTTTGTTTGTAGATTTGTTTGTTTGGATATTTTTCGGTTAAATATTGTACAGTGTTTTGATTTTGAGAAAAGGCTTTGCATAGGAGATTTTTCTGATCAGAGTTATCAAAATAGCATTCCTCTACTCCTTTTAGCAAAATCATCACCAAAAGTGAAATAATTTGTATTTGCAAGACTGTTTTTGCATTACATGTTGCAATTTCAGAATGCCAGGTCACAGAAAAAAACAAGCTAGGGATCATTGTCTTAGGCCATGTGTTACCTGTCTCTGAATTCTGTCTCCATGTTCTGATACTGTGCCCACTGCCTTGGAAGGGAAGGCTATTAATACTTACAGAGATACATACAAATTTGCTTATCATTAGTTTTTCCTCATTTAAAAAAATGCTTTGGTTGCAGCAGAGGAGGATTTTTCAGAGGTTGCTCAGCTGTGTTTTACTTGGGAGCTTTTATTCATGTGGATCTCCTCCTACAGCAGCAGTTTTGTACCTGCAGGCAGAAACAGAGTGCACATGTAGTGAATGGTCCCTGGCTGCATCTCATCAGGTGTTTGCAAGCCCCTTGGTGCTGTACTGCATTCTGTGGTAATGAGCAAGACTGGGGACAGTCCCTGCTCAAAGCAGGTGAAGTTAAGCTCTGAGGCAAACAGTGTTCTTCTAGAGAGGAATTCTATATGCATACAAATCTTCATTCCCTTTTGGTAGTGTGGAGTAAAAGGAAGCATGTTTGAATAAACTTTTTTTTTCCTCCATTTGAATGCAGTATTCAGTTTGAGGCAAAAAGACCCCACAAAAATACCTGATGAAAAAGGGACTTGAAGAGACAATGAGCCGTGGAAGACTCATTCCTAGGAAGCACTGCCTTGACACAAGATTTCTTGCAGGGAAACACACAGAGTTATCATTAGTGTCATGTACTAGCTTCAAGCCACCTTGGAGACCTAGTGCTGGCTGACTGTTGGGTTTTTCTCACTGGATCCAAGGATGGAAGCACAGCAGACTTTTTGCTCAGAAATAATCTTGGTAGAGAGGAGAAATGTTTGTACAGATATCTGCTCAAAGAAGCCTCTTGAGAAATAACCATGTAGGATTGGAGTGTTTGTGCAGCACCCAGCAGCACAGGCAGTGGATGTAAATGAGCCAGAGAAGGCATCACAGTGGCTGTTGTCTTTTGTATGTGCCTATTCTTCAATATAAGGACATGGAAAGAGATTTGGGATGAAGGCTGATGCTTAAAAGCAGTTGCTTGTACAAGGATATGAAAAGCAGAAAAGAGCCCCGTGTGTGCTTTGGACACTAGTGTATTATTGTCCAAAATGTTGATAGTAGAATTAAAGGACCAGGATGGAATTCTTGTGAACCTTCTCTCATGCAGTTTTACTACTTTGAAACCTACACCTGCAAGAGGGAGGGAGGCATTTTGTACACCAGCATCCTGTTTGATAGATTAGTGCCAGTGCAGGATCAACGAGCTTAATTTGGCCAGCTGTGGAAAACTTTTAACTAACTAGATTTTTCACTTAGGCAGGAAGATAATTACAGGAAGGGCAATACCCTCTTATGCTGCAAAATTGCAGAAGAACGTTGCAAGATCTATCATTGTCCTTGAACATAATGTTAGTGTTTGAGATGCAGGAAATCACATTATAAAATCACTCTAATCTTCTGTTTTATTGCTGGTGTTTCTTTTCTTTTGGTGTGTGTACATGAACAAAATTTGTGGGTTTGGACCTCAAAGCTGTTTGCAGTATTCTGTTTGCAGCTTTGTCTCCAGCAGAGGAGTGAATTTGTTTTCCTGGGCATGTGGGTGCAGCTTGTGGAACAGGTGCTGGAAAATTGTCATCACTGTAGTGAGTTAGCTCTTGTCTTTATTGAACAGTAAATTACATTGCCAGATGCAGTAAAACTGATACCTGAGCTTTAGTCCGTGTTCCTCTAAGGCCAGGTAGTTACAGTTTAAAGCACAAATAAACTCAGATAAGTGTTAAAGTAGGTTTCGTTCTCAAATTTCTCACAAATAGTTGTTCTGAGAGCTGAATAAGCCTCCCCAAATATATGGATATTAGGAGCAAAAATTTATATGTATCACATTAATCCATGAATTAAATAAATGTCTCTCAAGGATATACTTTACTTCTCCAGATAGAGAGTGCTATGAATGCTCAAACGTAATGTTATTAATCAAACAATCCAAAATTTGTTTTATGTTGAGGTTGCCTCTTGATGTCTCAAGTTGAATTTTGATTGTATAGTACCTAGGAGATTTCAGTCTCAAATATTGTAAAGTCTATAATTTTATTTAATTACTTATTCTCATTGAGAAGGAAAATTACTGTTCTTGCATTCTTGTCTAGCCTTTATCATAGTTTGATAATGCTAGATTTGTTAGTATCATGCTAATTGAAGTGACAGTGCATTTTGGAACCCACTTTGTCATTCATTTCTAGCATAATATCCTCTTTATGTCCACTTCCTTTTTTGTATCAGAACAGATGAAAACATAAAATTTCCTGTCTAAAGGCCACCACCCTTGCTAGAGTAGCAGCATCTAATGCTGTTCTATTTATAGATGGAACTTGTTAAGTTTCCTCAGCAGGGACTTAAAGCTATGACCTCGTAGGCCAGAAACAGGAGAGCTACCTACTGAGCTACAAGGGCAATCTCTCAATTCTAAAGAATACATAGAAAATTTCTAATATACTGTACTGTGAGTCATAAAGTACTTGACCAGTAAACCCTCCCTCCCCTGAGAATAAAGACCAGGCAGGCTATCTTTACTGAGTCATTGCTATTATTTGACCTACAACTACTTTTATTATAGTTCTGTGTGTGTGATTTGGCAGTGTGTAATTGCTATTTAGGCAATGTAGATGAGTTTTTCCTCTGTAGTACTTGAAAGAAATCATCCATGTGTGATAGAGTTGGGGTGTTCAGGTGACTGTTTCTGAAATACATGTTTACCTGTTTGAGTGGGTGCCTTTGATGATGTAGAGTATCCTGACTTTTTAAAAACAGTGATAGTTTAATAATTTATTAATAATTTTTATTTGTTGTTTCATGGACTTTCTTGAAAGCTTGAAGGGAAACATACTGCAGATGGGTTTGGTTTGTTATTCTAATACGAAATGTGAAAGCCTGCTTTCTTTCCTTTGGTTAGAGGAAGGTTACCTCAGAAAAGGGAAAGTCAGTTCTTTGCAAAAAGATAAGTACCTGAGTGTTTTCACTTTAATTAGCTGCATGATTATATCAGAAAGGTAAGTAGTCTGTAAACTGAGAATATTATAGCATCCCTTTCAGAAAGCTGTGGAAGTTTTTTGGGGTTTTTTTAATGCAGAGTTTTAAGGAAAACTTTAAACTAGAGAGGTTCCTTGAAGCCCTTCTGTTTCTCGGTTGAATCAGAGATGGCAATGCTCTAGCACAGCCGAGGCCATGGGCTGCCCGGGGTTTGTGAACGGCAGCAGGAGTTCACTGGTGCTGCTCAGGGGCTCTTTGTCACTGTCCCTCATTGCTTTGGAGCTTAGTATGCAGGTGAGTCAATACCAAACGAGCTGAGGTGACAATTCCCAAGGCTTGTGTGACTTCAGTATTAAAACAGACAAGGAGCAGTTTACATATCTGATTGCTGTGTACTGAACAGTGGAGTTACTACTGCAAATGAAGACCAGGAGGAACCTGGCTTTGGGTTTCTTATTCTGGCTGTGAGTTACTTATCTTAGACAAATGAAATAGGCTTCTGGGTTAGTGAAGATATGCTGTTGTAAGACTTAATTAATATATACCTCCTTTTTGTTCTGTATCAAGCAGATTTGTCTGAGATGCTTGGGTTGTCAGTTTAGAGTTCCTTTGTCTTTGCCTATGAGAGTTTATGAGACTTTAATAAACCAACAGAAAAACCTCAGGTTCAGTTTCCTTTCAGGATTGCTATTTATCAGAGCAGCCTGGTTTCTACAACAGCCAGAATGCCACTTTTAGAAAAATAGGTGTCTGTCCTTTCCAAGTCATACATTGTGCCAGACTTGTACACGGGATGGGAAGGTCTTCTGTGAGCTGAAGTGCCACCATACTCCTTTTCTCATGGATATGCTGCCATTTTCTTCTGTGCTATTGGAACTGATTGTGAAACCATGTAGTAAAAGGGGTTTTGAATCTTAAAAATAACCATATTCTTCTTGCTGAGTTACCTTAAAAATAGGTAATTTCTCTAATCAGATTTAATATGTAATACAGCAAACAGTCATGCTGTTCTATCTGAGAGAGCATTAGGCTGAGATTGGTAAGATGAAAGATGTTTGTAAAAAGGTAGCCATAGGAAATACGCCAGTTGCATCCTTTTTTTTTTCCCTCCCTTTTTTCCTCTAAGTTTACAAGACTTAGGGATGTTTTCTTTCAAACCTTGCACATTGTCCACTGGAGTCTGAAGAAATCTGACTGTTATTTATGCTGAGATGTTACTGAGATGCAGGGTTTGATTGCAGATGTGCCTTTGTGTTGTTGTAATGCTGCAGTATTGATGTGGAAATCTTCTGACTTCTTTTGGTGAGCCTTCAGCAAAGATAGTTGGTATGTTTTCAATATGCTTTCCAGACTTTCTCTTCTGTCCTGATGAAGTCCAGCTTCACTTTGGCTGAAGATGAAGTTTTGCTCTTTTACTTGGGTTTACAGGGAGTTATGTATTAGTCAGTTATCAATGGCATCTCAGCAGAAATTCTTATGGCCTGCTTTTTTTTATTGGAACTAGTTTGGAACTTGTCACTCTTGTATTTGCTCCACTCAGCTTCTCCCAGCTATTTTTTAGCGTATTTCAAGATGATTTTTTATCCTGGGATCTTCTGTCGAGAACAGAACTAGCAATGGCTAGATTTAAATTCTGGATGTTTATCAGCAGTAGTTGCAAGAGCTGCTTTGGAAACTGTTGCTTTAGTTTTGATGCCGGGGGTCTCCAGCCTCAAACAACACCCTGGAGCCACTGTGCCTGGAAACAATTAACAAAATATCAAGCCAAACTTTCTTTTTTTTTTTCAATACCTCAGAAGTGCTACTTTTGGTTCTTATTTTACATTTTGTAGTTAAAGTGAAGCTTCATCTGTTGTTGATAAAATAGCAAGAGGATTCTTCAGAACCTCAGTGTTTATCTTTAGATACATAATTAAATTTCCGCGTATTCAAGTAATACATGATTAATTTGTTTTGTTTTAAAGTTAATTTAAAAGACTTACTTTACAAAATCAAACAACATTCTTTCTTCTTTCTCTCTACTACCTTCATCTCCCCACTCCATCATACAGGTTTTTCTCCTGATAGGGATGATGGCAGAAGTTTCTGTACCTCAGACTCACTTTACTAGTTAAACTTTTAAAATAAGTTTGAGCATAGGTTTGTATTTCAGTACTAGCCTAGATAGCTGTTACTGAGATAACAGTTCCTTGACACTTACTGCATATTTTTATGCACCCAGCTTTGGTAATTTGATGTGAAAATTAATGTGTCAAAGCTAAATAGCAGTAGGAATGGGAAGTTGAGTGTGTGAAAGTTTAAGACTCTGGGTTGGGTTCTCTCAAGTGTCAAAAAGCAGAAAAATTAATCCGGTGAATGTCACCATAGAAATTGTGTGTGTGTAGTGTACAAGATAAGAAATATTGATGTCACATTTTTAAATTGTTAGGAATGTCATAGTGAAACTGCCATGCAGAGGAGAAAGTTTAATATGTTGTATGTGAGTTTAATCTATCCAAACCAGCAAACTCTAAAATGTTTTAATCATAAGCAGATGATTATTTCGTAGTTTAATTACAAGGCAGAATATAACGATTATTTTGGTATTTTTATTGCATTTTTGTCTTCTCAACTTACCTTCTAGTTTTTAAAAAATGTAACAAAATCAGTGAATACTGCTCTAGCTCTACTGCTCTATTTTATTTTAGTTTTAGTTTTTCAATCTGAATTATCTCTGTGTTTATGGTGTCTTTTATTTTGAAGTCCTTTGCACTGAAATGCAAAGTAAATGAAGTATGTTCCTCCATTCTGTGCAGCATAGCTGCTTTACTTATTTTTTTAATAACTCTCTGTGTGCGTAAAGAAAAGAAAACTGTTCATTGGACTGTGCAGTGTTTGGAAAAAACCATGCTGTTTTGTAATGCCACTCTTGGCCCAAAACTACTTTAAGCAACAACTGAAATGCTTCACTTTCAGTTGGTCTTGAGACTTAAAAATACACTCACAGAAATTTCCTTCCAATGGTACCACAGTATTCAGTTATTGTTTGAGATGGATATAGAAGAGACAGTCAGCAAGAAAATAAAATTTTTTTTTGTCTTAAACCGATTTTAATTTATATATCACAAGGTTTAAATATTGAGTGCTTTGTGCAGTTACAAAATGTTGTGAGTGTAGGCAGAGCTCAAGTCAGCGGGATCCAGAACCTTACTTCAGTTTCTGCTTTTGAGAAAATAATGGATAATTTCCCCTAAGCCATAGTTCATCTTTGTAGTTAGTATGTTGAGCTTTTATTTGTAGAGATTGTTTAGTTATTATGATGAAACATACTATAAAAATTTTGATTGTGAAGAGTTAAAAAGCTCTTAGTGTTTTCTTTTTATAAGCCACCTGTTGCCTTAGATGCATAAGTGTATGGATTCGAACAAAGTGCTCATCACTTGTCAGCCATCAGTGGCAGCATAAAAATTACTTGTGGTGCTTGCTTTGCAAGAAGTTCTTTTGTGTTTGTGACATCAGCTTTGTTTTATACAATTAAAGTATTACACGCTAGAATAATCTAAATTGCAACCACTAAATGGTGGTGTAGTTCTTTTTTCACAGAGCTGAATTTGTTTACTGGTTGTATACAGCTATTGACTACTGTTTAACATGACATGTCCCTTTTGCCTAGAACAGTCTTTGGAAAAGGTGTTTTTTTGTGTCCTGTTCTTGTCTCCCACCCTCTCCATTCCTCCTCCCCTCTCCATTATGGAAAGCTTTTCCCATACTTTTTTTAACAAGTAGATAAAAATACGTTAGGCTTCAGGGTTTTTTTTTTCCAACTAGCAAATTAGTGGCACATGATGATACTGCAACAGAGAAGAAAGCCTTGCAATGAAGTGATCTGGACTGCAGGAGATGTTTTGTTCCATATGAACACGTTTTGATGTGAACAGAGTAGTTTTTGTTTGCACGGTTTAAAATAAGACCCACAAGCAAACCATGTTTTTCTGATTCTGACCTTACTGTACCAATGACTGTACAGGTAGCTACTGAATGGCTTTCTCTGTTGGAAATACCTAATCTGTGGTGTTCTGTTCCTCTGTTATTGCTGCATTTTTCTTTTATTTTCATGTCTTCCCATTTCAAAGTGAACGGGAAGAATTTGCATGTAACTTGGCTATGATTTTTTAAAGTTGTTCTCCTTGTATTAAAACAGATATTCATTGCTATAGAAATTAGTGCAGAGTCGACTGTCCCCTTCTCAAATGATATTGTATTGAATAAAATGTGATTTTTGTGGAAAATTCAACCAAGTGGTGAAATTAGTATAGTTTTTTGTATGTTGGCTGAGTATGCAGTAGACCTGTCTTGCTCCCTGTAACCTTAGGAAAGGCATAACATCTCTTCAAAATTTCCATATGCTTGAAGTCAGGTGAGGCATCGTTTCCATTTGAAGAAATGAGGCTATAACTAAGCTACCTTATTGCTGATTTTTGTATTCAATTGCTCTGGTTTTGGAAGGAATACATGACTACTGTGTAATTCCATATTAATTTGTGTGCAGGACTTACTGGGTCTACTGAATCTGTGATAAAATCTCTGTGGCTGTATAGTAGTCCTGGAGCATTAAAGGCTCTCTCCTCCTTGGGCCTAAAGCCCTGAGACAGGAGCATATAAATTCAACTTTCCTATTCTTTCACACTGGTCTATTAACTTGCCCTTCTGAGGAGTAATCCAAGTTAGAGATTCAGATAGAAATTAGGTTAAAAGTAACTTAGAGTCAGACAGTGATTACAACACTGTTCCAACAATAATCACGTGAGCATGTGGTATGAAAAGAACATAAATGGAAAGTAAAGACCATGCAAAACAGTATTAAAAAATACAGTTCTCATATAGTCTCTTCCCATACAGTGGCTTTGATAAGAATATGATTATTTTTAAACTGATAAGCCATTAACAACATTCACTTTATTAAGATACTTCAATTTTATTATTCCAGCATAATTCTAAGGTGCTAACTGGCTAATTATTAATTCATGCTCTCATCCTTTCACAGTTTCCTGTTTTCTTTTTTCCTAGAATGAGTATGTAAGCAAGTAGGGGAGAGAGAACAAAAGTGACCTTTTCAAGTACTTCTATATTTTTTCCAAGGGTGCAGTTCTTCTATTTAGTCATACTGTGTGATTCAAATTCCATGAATTGCAGTCAAGTTCTGCTCAGTATGAATAAAGATGGCTTGGTCTGAACCTTCACTAATCAGTATATATTTATAGAAAACAAAAATAAACATCTTCCTCTCTTCTGTATTGATTACTTTTGCAGACTCACGTTAAGGTGACTGTGCCATTTAGAGTGAATAATTTAGCGTATGAGTTAATTGATCATTTACAAATTCACATTCTTCTTGTGAGGAGATAGACTGTTTCCTTCTAGTTGATTTGTCACACACTGAAATAAAATAACAACACTCATATGCTTGTTTAAATTTTATTTTTCCCCCCTCTCTGTGTGGTTTACTATGAATGGGTTTGAGTATTAATGGATGCAGTTGCACTCTTAAATAAATAATTGGGAGAGGTGTAACTGTGTGTAGATATTTTCCTTATGGAGAAGTATTCCAGTGTCCAGTTGACTTGCTTTAGCCATTGTTGGAGCTGGGAAGTGCACTGTGAACAGGCCTAGCAGAGCAAAGGTACTGCCAGCCCAGTTGGCTGCTCAGCTTTTCAGTTGTCTTGCTCACTTAACCTCAGCAGGGTTGCAGTTACTGAGAGAAGATAAAACCATTCAGAATTAAATTTGCTTTTAATGAAGCCCCTTATTTTTTTAAAAAGGTGTTAGATATTATTAAATTTTCATTTTCCTCCTGTATGGTTGGTGTAATGTTTCCATGCTAAGGTATTTTGACTTCCTAGTCTTTTGCTAGTCTTGCTGTAGATAGAGACGTGCAGGTTGCTGGTCAGTGGATGAAGGGAACCAGTTGAGTCCAGGGGAGCAGTGTATCCGAGTGGTGTCTGGGTGTGTGCTGCAGTCATACAAGGAATCCCTTCATCTGGTTCCCATAAGCAACATCCAAATTCCCTCCCTGCTGGAGAGAAATGCTGCTTTTGTCAGCTAAAAACATCAAGTTAGGCTTTTCTCTCATCTCCTTCTGTTTATGGACTTTTTTTTTCCAGAATGCCTCTGCACATTGTTTGCTGATTTGAGGGGATTTTTTCGCTTCCCATTTTGTTTTCTTGCTGTGTAACAGCAGGGTGATGTTGGTTAACAGGATTTTGTGCATCAGTGGTGCTATTTGCTAGAATGTTGTTAATTTACTGTATTAGAGCAGTGAAAATATGAGAATTGATAATTTGTTCACAGTCTCAGAGAACTAAAAGCGTTTTGACTGGAAAGATATCTCTGAGACCACTGCAGCTGTAGGAAAATTATTTTAAGTTGAAATGTTGAATTTGCTGAAATTTGATAAGTTAGTACAAAGCATTTTCAAATCTCACCCATAAAATCACTGTGAAGTTACTTTTTTTTTTCCTGTTTTAAGCTTTGCCTTGGAGAACAAATAGCGTTCTTTGTTTCAGAACATGTGTAGTTATGTGGAAGTGCATTCTGTTTTATACAAGCACCGCCTAGAAATACTTCCACATAACTGGGCTGAAATATTCAGCATTTTTGAGAAGAAAGAACCTTTTGGAAATCTTTGGTAAGGGAAAATACTACTTGCATTTAAATGCAGTTTGAATTCATGAATCAGTATCATATGCCGCCAGTTTTGATGTCTTGATGGTGTGAGTAGACGGGTGAGCTGGGCTTTGGGCTGGCAGTGGGGGAGAAGGGCAGATGGAGCTGCATTTGAGAGCAAGGCTGTGTTCCTGTGGAATGCAGACAGGGTCCAACTGCCTCTCTTACGAGGAAGGGATATTGTAATATTATCAGCAATGTTGTATTGAAAATTGAAGAAAAGTAACTGAAAGCACATTGTAAAGAAACAGATGATTTAAATGATTCAGAGAGCATTTCCAATGTTAGTAATCAGCAAACCACAGAGAAATTTGCTTGTGATCAGAGTTCTGATTTTTCACCAAAACAGAATGTCTAGTCAAGGGTAATCCATCTTCTGTTCACCTAACATGTTTTTTCTTAGCTATACTGCCTACCAATTTATTTAAAGAAAAAGATTTTATATGTGTATGTACTATTAAATAAATGTCAGAATGGAAATTTAACAGCTTTATAGCTTTTTGGAAGTTTCCTTCTTCTATAGTAACATCTCAAAAAATTTAGAAAATTTTTATAGGCACAAATTGTTTGAAAAGTAAGCATTCAGTTAATGTTGGCTAGCTGAAAAACAAAATGCATCCTGTTCTCGCAGCACTGGAGCAGATATGTTTTCTTCAAACTTTTTTCTTTGGTACCAGAAAAGTCTCTTGTTGATTTGTTGTGTGTTTCTTCTAAACTTTTTGAAGTTTAAGCATGATATTTTCAAAAGATCTGAAATATCAAAAGGCAATAGGGATGCTTTCATTCTGTGTTACGTGATATAGTTGGGTTTTTATTTTAATCCCTGATCTAATTTAGGTTAGAACATTACATTACCTAAAAAAGTACGTACAGTGTCCTGTATCAAGGTTGTTACAAAATGAGAAAAATTAAACAGTGAACTGTATTTTTATAATTAACTCCTTTGGAATCGTAAGGTTACTTTAAAATGGGATGTAACTCTTACGGAATCTTCTTTTCTGTCAGATTCTCCTCTTGAGCTAGCAGGGTGTGAGGTCTGCTGGAGCAGTTCTGGCCTTTGCCTTGCTCCTGTCGGCTCTGTGGGCAGAGGGTGGGCAGGCTGTGAGCTGGGTGAAGCTGCATGAGGGGATGGTGCTTCTTGACTTGCTGGGCTGGGGGGCATCTGTAGCAGCACTGTTAGAGGCATCAGTGTAAATGTTTGAATAATGCATTTGCCTTTCACATAGCCTTAGAAATTTGGGGAGTTTTGTCATCTTTCATGTATTGTGAAAAGGTTTAAATATTGTGGCTCAGCATCTTCTGAGAATCTACTAGTTTTAGGAACCCTAAAATAATTCTATCTTTTTTTTATAACAGTGATTGCCTCTTCAGGATAGATGTGGTCCAAGACAAATGCTACATGATAGCTTTTGGGGAAAAATTGCAAGGAACCTTCCTACAGTAATTGGATGAAAGTTTTTTTATAGATTTAAGGGCATCTGATGGACAAGGACGTGCTTCAGAGACTTCAGAAATTGGCAGAAGCATAATGGCCCATATGATCCTTTTCTTTTGAAGAGTTTTGAGATGGAAAGAATCTTCATTCTGTCTAAGAATGATTTTTAGGTTTATTTTATGAGGAAAATAATACTAAGGTAAAACTAAACCTTGAACAAATGATGTTTTGTTCTGGAATTGGTCAGCATTGTCTATTTCAGAGTTTTCTGAAAGTGTCTCACTGTCCATGAGTTTGACAGTATGTATCACAGCCTATTGAAGAAGTTGTGGTAGCAGTGGTATTTTAAAAGGCAAGGGTCAAGTGAACGATAAAAACATTAGTATTTATTTTTCTTTCTGGAATGTTTGAATTTAAAATACTCTTTTTTATCAGAGAGGAAATGTTTCAAGATACATGTTTCCTCATGCAATTTGAAGTGGCCTGCTTGATACAGGCTTTCTTTGCTGTGTGATACAAATGTTCATACTGACATTCACGTGTAGAGAATTTTGAGAATTTGAGTGTACCTTTATTTAAGCACATCTGTTGGATTTCAGAATTTAAAGAAGGGTGTGCATAGAATTGCCAGCTTACGGTGACTAGGGAGCTGAGGCAATACTGCTGAGAAAGGCAGTCTGCCATCACTTTGGTGTTGGGCACGTTTTTGTCTATGCACTGCCCTGTGCCCGTATGTGAGCACAAAATTAGCTGTGGTTGTGTGCCAGAATTTATGGAAGGTCTGAGCTTGTTTTTACTACTAACCAACTACTGCTTTGTAGCTGTAATCCTGGTGTTTGCTCGTCTAGTCATCATGAAACTTGCAGAAAGATGATAAAGCTGTGTTTGGAAAGCTTAGAAAACATGGCAGGTGACACAAAATAATCCCTGACATTGAAAAATTCTGTTGAGTGATAAAAATATATCAGAACAAATAAGAATATATGGAAACTGGTAAATAATGGTGTGATTCAAGTAATGGGAAAAAATATCAGAGTATATTTTCGTGTCAAAGTCTTGGTCTCCACAGAGAATATTTGCTAGAGCTGAGTGTGCACTCAGTTTTACATCATAAGAATTTTCAGATGTTACTCTTAATACAGACAGATATAAAATATAAAATATGATGTAAGAAGTAGAAGGTGGGTTTAGAAGCAGGTAGAGGTAAAATATTGTCACTGTTTTAAAGTGGTAATTTAATAGCAAAGCAGCAAATAACTATCTAACAAAGTCTGCTGCTGTACTGGCATTGCAAACCAGTGTGTTCAGAAGAACTCAGAGCTGTCTGGCAGCCATCCTCTGCCTCCAGCCCAGGGTGCCTGTCACTGTCACAGCCTGAGTTAACCTTTGCTGCTTGTCCCTAGCTGCAGTTTAGGTGCTGTGGTAATGCCAAAATACTTCCTATGGCCATGAAAATAGTGAGACTATTATTTCTTTGACTCTGCATGAATAAGGATAATGTAGAGGTTGGGCATGGTTGTGGATGGTGGGCTGTTCTGAGGGATGCAGGGGTTTATTTGGATGGTCCTTGCCCTACATGAACCGTGTGGTGCAAGGGTAGTCCCTAAATGGCTTACCTACCCATGCAGAACCTGCACTGACATTTTTAATTCATGCAGTAAATGCAGTTTAACTCCAAATGCCTACATAGAAGTTTTCAATGTTTTAGACAAAAAGGTTCATAACTAACTCTTCCTCATGCTACGGTATTTTGTATAATCTTTGTCTTTTTCTAGCATTAAGGAAAGTGTTTCTGTAATGTTAATTAGCTAGTAACTGCTGTTTTCAGTGTGCTTTAATTACTGAATGTTGCTTGATTATATGTTATGAAATAAACTTAAGGTTATTCTAGATTGTTAAACAGTGAGCTAATATGTAACTACTGTGCTTAAGATGAGGTTTTTCAGATATGGTGGTGGGAATATTGGGAAGAGGGAAAACTGGAAGTGCAGCTCTCTTTCTTAGATACATAGGAAGACAACTTTAAGAATTGCCTCCTAGATTTTAAGATTGTTATTTATGAGAAATATCTGGTAAAATACCGTGAAAATACTTTAAAACATATTCATAATCATAGAATAGATTGTAACACTCTAACTCTAAGATGATTTGCATATGTGTTACTAATAAGCATCCTTTGCTGACAGTCTAATTGTACAATGCAAGAATCTTCTAATTTACTGTCACAAAAGAATTTTTTAAAAATGCTCCTGTTCAAATCACATTTAGCAATAGATACATTACAAAATTACATGTATGTAGTTCTGTCTACACATGTAGGTTTTGTTGGAGTGACAGTTGTGCCTTTTAATTAGCAAGACATTTAATTAAGTTGGTGGTCATGGGCAGTTTTATTTTCAATTTCAGCTGCACCAAATGCTAAGTGAAAGGTTGTACATGGTGGTTATATTACATTTGGTAAATAGACAAAAATAAGTAAGCGAAGTGTTATAGGTGACTTAAAACATCTAATAACAAAGGTGTTTGATTGCCTTCCATATTGAAATAAAAAAGTCGAAAACTTTCTTGAGCAAAAATTGTGAGTATTGTAAAACATCCTGTAACTGCTTTGTCTCTTTAAAAAGATATTTGCAGTAGTAACTGATCTAGCTTCAGAAACCACTAAGGGGTTTTTAATATTGTTCATAGATAATTGCTGTAATCTTTGGTCTTTGCAGGAGATGGTACTTAACATACTCAAGGTTTTTTCCCATGGTGTTTCTTTCTCAGATTGCGAGAATAAGGCTGTGTTTATCTCAGTCAATTGTACATAGAAATCAACAGTTTACATTTTTAGTTGATGCATAACATTTTTATTTGCTTTACTCTATCTTAAATTCTAGCTTCATCCTTAGTTAAATTTTCTGGTTGTGTTCACAAATGAACACAACCCTCCCTTGAGGGTCTTCCCCTCACATCTTCAAGTAGTACAGTGTTAACAGCTGTATAGCTCTGATCACGGGCTACTTTGCAAACAGTGAAAAATATATGAAGATAAATCCTGTGTTGTGCCAATTTATTCCCCCAAAGATTTTCATCATCATTTCTTTTACAATAATTTTTTAAAATTACTTCACCAGTATGTTAACTCTCAGTAAGCTACCACTCAATAAATCATATATTCAAGATATTTTAGTTTTATGGGTTATTTTAATAAGTTTCTAAGTTTTAAAGAGGTTTTTTTTTTGAAGTAGTGTGAGAGTATGGCTCAGCAGTGCAAGTACCTAGGAGAATAGGTCAGCAAAGGGGGAAGAGGCTTTTCTTTAGTCTGTAGGCTAATAAAAGGTGGCATTTTAAGTGCTGTAGAGAGGGTCTCAATTGTGGCCACTCTCTCAGTTCAGAAACTACTTAGGGATGCTGAATATGCATTTTTTTCATTCAAAGAAAGTAAAACAATTAAGTGTTCCTTCCTCTACGAATGTTATAAAATATAACCTATATGTTAATTTCCCTTATTTCACTATTCTTAGTGGGTACTGGGGCTTGGGTGCAGGTGGGAGCCTTCTTTTGTCCCTTTTAAGTTTGATGCATTTTACAGCAGTTGTTAAGTATCAGCATCTTACTGCCAAGTCACTAAATGGTGATTCTTTAATTTTTTTTTAATGTAAACTTACTGCTCATTCTGTAAAAATCTATTAGTGGCATTTTGACATACGGGAAGTTAGAAGTCTTCTGGATTCTTTGGTCACCAGATAATGATATTAATAGCATAGTAGTGTATAGTAGTGTATAGGTGAGATTTTAAAACATTTGAATTTAGCTTGTATTTAAGGTTGATAAATAGGAATGAAGAAGCTTTGGGTTTTAGGTGAACATATTTTCAAATTTAAAGCTCTTGTGCCACGATGGGATTATTTCAGTGGTTGACTGAAACATTCAGGAGAAGGGAAACGTTTCTTTAACTCTAAACAGAGGGAATTGAGCTGGGAATCGGGAACAGAAAAAGGAAAAAATCCCCAACTTTAAACATCCCTCTGATTATGATTATCATTAAACTGAGCTTTGCTTCAAGATTTTAGCCTGTGCTGTGTTTTTAGAATTTAATGGGTATTTATTTCCTGAGTAGTAAGTGATTTGTATTTCTTAGAAGATGCCTATAATGAACTGGATCTATCAATAAGTAACTAATTTGCAGCATTATTGTACTCAATCATGAGAAGTTTAATTGCAGTTTGCTTCTATCATTTTTCTTGACAGCTGTTGAAAAAAAATAATGTGGTAGATTTGGATTTATACTGACTTTCAAGGAGGAGATATTTGTTCAAAAGCAGTCAGGGAGTGCAAAGATCCATGCCAATATTCAGAATTCGTATTTCCCTTGAATGGAAGGTTGTGATAAAATGGTACATGGTGTGTTTTCATTGCCTGTTGAAAGACTTTCATGCAGTTAAAATAAGCATTTTGATGGTGGTTGAATTAAGAGTTTTTGTCAGTCTCTTCTCATCATGGATGATTAGACTAAAACGTCTGCTTGTCTTGACTTGAGATCACCACAGCTTCAGATAACATGCTTTGTGATTGAAGGTCGAAATATTTTGAATTCTAATAGGCTGCCAGATGAATTGCTTGAAATAGACTGTAAAATTTCAAGGCTTCCTTTTCCATCTGCTGTGAAAAGAACCATTGGGAATGGTTGAGCTTGATGATCATAGAATTACGGGATGGTGATTCTAAAACCCTCAAAGGGAAGTTGCTATGGAGATCTAGTTCCAAACTGTGAAATGATTCACCTCTGAAAGGCTTCAGGGTCTGAGAAGCTGAACACATCATTGTTCAGGTGGTCATTGGTTAGGAAATTGCTGGTGCCTGTGTAATCAGCACTCCTGTGGTAGTTAACGATCTAAAAAGGTTTGTTCTGAATGATGTGGGACAACAGCAATGTGCATAAGATGGCTTCTCTCAATCATAGTTTGCTCAGCCTGGTGCTTGTAAAAATATAGTGAGCTAAATGGCGGGGAGACAAACTGCTTCATTGAGGAGGTCTTTTAAAAACAAAAATCTTTCCTGTGATGGATTTGACATCTAAAGTAAAAGAAGAACAACTGTTTCAGCTTAAAAAGCTGTGGTTAGATGTTGCAAAAGTATCATATTTATATATTTATTTTGCAAGGAGCAGAACAGCACGGCTGCATATTTGAATTTGCTTGCAGACTAAAGGAGTTATACCGCTGGAAATAAAGATTTCTACCCAGTCACACCTCGGGAAAGTAATGAAGTAGCCTTGATATATTCATATTACCCCTCTTCTATTCCCTCTCCCCAATATTAGGGCCTACAAGGCACTCTGCTCTAGCAGTTGTGGAAAAAACACCCTGTATATCCAGGATTCAGGTTAATCAAAGTGTATGTTTTCTTTCTTAGTTTCTAGTTTATTTGTGTGTTTTGAGGATAGGAAAATGGAATAACTGGCCAGTGTTTGCATACATGCATAAAACAATGCATTTGGTCAACTGTTGTTAAAATGTGCCAGCAGTTTCTTAGTGTACTTGAAGACTCCAGCATACACACAAGTATTTAATGTACTTTTTCAAGGAAGTCAGAAGTCATTTGCACAGTACACAAGTAGTTAGTGGCTGTACCTGTCTAATTCAACGTTTTCTTGACTGTATGATGTTCAAGAAGTCTGAGTTACTATTCCTTGCATACTTTGTATCACCCTTTCACAATCTCTTAACACAGTCTTTTAATGGTGAAGAAGATGCCAGTGGCTACTAGATGGTGCCAGATACTTACAGAACACGATTGATATGTTCCACAGTATAGTTGCCATTTAAGTAAAAGGTTGCTAGGAAAAAAAGTGAATGTCCAAGGGCTAGGGATTACTTTACTGAAATAATGTACAAAATGAGTTCTTTACTTCCCATATGTTGGGCCAGCCAATCTAAAGCAAGCAATTTTTTAATTTTTGGGGGGATTTTTTTTGATCATTATAAAGGAAGAGACTTAACATCCAAAATAAAACTGTAGTATTGAGTTTTACATAGTCAGCTGTTACATGAACATTTGAACATTGAACATTGTTGCAAACTCTCTTTATCAAGTTTAGCATCTCAGACAAGATAGAAATTATATATTACCATGTGTTTTCAGTGTTTCAAATTCTGTTCTAAAAAGATCGTTTGATATTTCTTGTAATTGCAAGCCTGTACTGTGAGGTCCTATGTGACATCTCTTAATTTGTAGAAAAGTAAACATGTGAAAAGTACTATGTGAAAAAGAATAAGCTCTTAACCTAATGATGCAGCTAAAATTAATGGTATATTTAAAAACGATTGTTACTAATTTTTATTACTAGAAACCCATAGGCAGCATTTTTATAAAATATGAATTGACTTGCGAAGGATAAATCTGGATTAATATTATTGCTTCTTTTGCATTACATTTGTTTTATGCTATGAACGTGGGTCAGAATGTTCAGAGGGAAGGCGTTATGATGAAGCACATTTTTATATAGTAAATTGACTGAGAGGCATTTTGCTTTCGTTTTTAAAGCTATTTTATTCACTTAGCAACACTGCACTTCATTACAAACTTACATAGGCATATGCATACCTAGTGGTACTGCTAAAACAATATTTGCTGATCTAAGTCTTTATCAACTCTCATTTTTGTTACGCATCATCTGCTCTTCCCTTAAGTATGTTTACTCCTCCACACCTCTGTTGTGCAACGAAATAGATCCTCAAAGGGGAAACATTGATGTAATGGAGAATAAAGTTCTTTGTTAACTTGTGATGGACTGAGTTTACAACTCCATATAAGTACTCTTGTTCTAAAATTCTCTTATTCTTCTGGTAAACAATGACTGCTCTGTAAACATAGCTTTTTTTTCCCTCCTCAGTCAAATTCTATAATCCATTTTATAGCATTTTTGTAAGGCGCTGCAAGGAGTTTTGACAGTTTTATAGGGCTGTTGTTTTATCGTAACAAAAATGTCATTTAAACTTTTGGAATATTTGCAATCTTGGATAACTAATTTCTTATAGCTGAATACTTCTTACTGAGTTTTTTTTCTTGTTATTTATATATCTTAAGTTATTGCTGTAATGCTTTTGAAGAGAAGTTGCTGTACTGAAACAATTCTGTACTCTTCGTTGTGGGTTTCAGGAGGTAGTTTTGCATTCTGCACTGACCTGAACTGCTCATTCTATGTTCATTATTTTGCAAAGACCAATAACCTTCCACATTGATGAGGAATGTGGAACCAGGAGCTGAGCTATCTCTGCATTGGAGTCAGAGTGGACTCAGCAGAGTTTGGTGCTTTGGACTTTCTTGTAGCATGAGGAATTCAGAGGTTTTTCAGTAAGAATACAGTCATGGTAACCGCTAAGTAGTCTATTCCAGACTCAATAAAAAGTTCAGAGCTCAAGTGGGTTTTTTATATTACTGCATCTTTCACATAATCAATCTGTGACCCAGATAAATAGTCCCTGAATAATTAGGATGTTTACTATATATCTGGTCATTCAAGGCCAGGTAGAACTGCCCTGTGGGTTTCTGTTAATGGCTGCTAGTTGCTATTCATGATCTCTTTGGATATATTGTCTTAAAAATATAGTTATTACTGGCAATTATATTTTGTTAATGGTGACCCCCAGAGATTCCAGATAAGAGCTTGACTCTGAGTATTCCTAAAGAGAAGACCAGGATAACTGACCTCCAGAAAAAAAAGGGATAAAACGCAGCACGGAGATAGGGTGTTTCTGGAAGTAGTACAAATGCAGTTATACATGTAACCATATTTCTACTTTCCAAATGGTTTCTGCTTGGGAACTCTAAGCAGAAATGCTTCAGATTGCAAATATATGAATTTCAGTCTACTTTTGAGTAGGAAAATTGTCTGGATATATGGTACACAGAGACATGTTAGAAGTTATCCACTGATGTTTGTGGCCAGACCTTCCTGTGTGCCGTGTGCTTTATGCAGGCAGTGCTGCTGCAGAGCACTCACCAGGGAGGGGAGTTCTGTGGAGAATCCCCCTTGTTCCTGTTTGCTTCTCTTTTCCTGACTTAAACTCACAAAGGAAGGTTTTTGGTCATTAGAACAGAAAGTAATATAAAATGGAACGGGACTGAGCTCAGGGTGACAAGAGCACTTGTCTTTGAAGCAAGCACATGCCTTCTCCAGGTATTTAGGCTTTTGTCCAGGCTGAGTTCCTAATTTGTCCCTTCTTCCAGTTAACACAGCTGTGGTTTGTAAAAATCTGAACAAAGAGACTAGTTGTCCTTAGGGAATTTTAAACAATTTACGTGGCATGCCAGCCATCTCAAAAAGTTTTGCATCAAGTGCTGCCCTTCCCAAGGTGTCTTCTGATAGTGCATCTGTGAATTTCCCAGCTAATGTGTGTTGCAAGAAAGGAAATTAAGAAGTGTGTCCCACTTGTATCCCAAATATTGTGTGGGCAGTGCACTGATATTATTTAAAATACATAATCAAGGGCAGTCAGAGCAAGCCCTTGGCAAACGGAGAGACAAAGGGCTCAATGATTTGTTACTTCAGCTCTCACGTAATATCCTTTACTCGGTATGAGCAACTTGATAGCAAATCTCAGCAGGTAGAAGGTTTTGCCTGTGGGGTGATGACTGCAGCCCAGTGGTGCCAGTATGAAAGAGCAGTGGCAAGTAAACACATGTTACATCTGAAATAAATCACTAATATTTGTCAGACACACTCAGGAATAGGAGCTCTGGAGCAGGATTTTACAGATAAGCTCATTGGATGACTGTCTTGGTAACAACTTTTCTCTGATAAAGCTGCTTCCATCAGGAACTGGATGGTGCTTTCTTCTGCCAGCTCTCATGTCCTGAAGTGAATTGCTTTGCCTCAGTGTTTCTCGGGGAGATTATAATTTTTATCCCTGACCTTGTGCAGTACTCGCTTGATGAGTACTTTAATGCAAATGTAAATTCTTTGTATGCTTAGGAAGTTGATACTACAGTAGTTTAGAATCCTGTATTGCTTCTCCATGCTCTCATTGTGTGTCTGCTGGTGCAGAAACAGACGTGCCCTTTTTTGTCAAATACTCCCAGTAGATTTGATATTGAAAGGGCTGCCATTCATCTGCAGTTTCAGACTTTTGGGGAGCGGTTTGCTCTCTCCTGACTGGTGGGGTGTTAGGGCTCAGCAGGGTAAATGTAGCTGCTTGTCTTTTATATAGGTAAGTAATGAATTAAGTCCTAATACTGCACTAGTCAAGAAAGCCCAAAGCAGCTGCTTTTAGCATCCTGTGTCTGTATAGCCATATGGTGCACATAAACTGTAATGTTGTGTTCAAAGTCATTTGTGCTGCACCTAATATTCTGAACTGGTTTTTTGTTGCTAAAAATCAGCTAAACTTGAGAATAAAAACAAGTGCTTTTAATGGAAATTAAAACCTTTTCTTATATTTTTACGATGCAGGTAAAACAAAATAATTATTGCCAGAGTGACTGCTTGCATTTAAAATAAATTTATACACATTATTTTAAAAAAATCTAGTTAACTTTAAAATATGTAAGTTTTCTTGTCATTTAGGGTTCTGTGAAGCTGATCATCAAGAGGGTTGCAAATCATTGGCGGTTTCTATTTTCAGAGTTCCACATCCCAGAGTAATTTGCTTTAATTTCATCCAATTTAACCTATACTTCACACCATCACCATTCAGCTTTAATAGCTATGTTCTATGCATAAGAAAAGCAGATAAATGTCCACAATTAGACTGCAAGTGATTACAACTAGTTAGGGCTTTATGAAGACAAAACTTAAGGGGCTGTAGCACAAAACAAAGCCACAAAAGATGTCTGAAAAAATTCTTTTTTCAGAAGTCAAGGTTTACTACAGCGTTTTATTTAATGTTTTTTGTACTTGATTTTGCTTATGTTGAAGATGTAGGCAGGTGCACCTTCTTCAACTGAAAATTACTCTGCTTAAAGAATATTAGGTTTGTGTTACAGGTGATTAATTTCACTTGAAATTAGCTTGCAAGGGAAAACATGCTAAACCTACTTTATTTTTGGTTCTTTGTTAACATGTGCTTTAAGAAGCTGTAAAATCTTGATTCTGATGGTATTATTTTGTCCTTCTATTCATAAATATGCATAGTAAAATTTACTGTCATCAAAGTTTAGTACATTCTGTAATGGTAAAAATACCTGTACCTCAGTCAGAAATAGCAGTATCTTTTACTATTTAAATCTTTGGAATACTGATGATAGCATGTCAAGCCAGACTAAGTATAGATATTATTTATAATTTAAATTTTTTTTGACATTTCTAGTATTGTTTTTTCATAGCTCAAAGAAATACCCTACTTCTAGCCCCCCACTCAAGTTACTGTGTTTCAGTTTGTTTTGTTCTCTCCCCCATTCCCAGCAGTAAGTGGCCAGAGAGATCTCATTGCTCATTTATTTCAAATTTATTTATTTATTGTAGCAGGGCCTGTGTGTGGATCGTGGTGTGGGCGCTCGCCTGCGCCGAGCAGCTCTTTTTGATAGCAGTCATTGAACGTGTGGGAGAGGAAGTGCAAGTACCAATTATTCTCTAGGTCTGGTTTGTGGTGGTGTTATTAAACATTCCCTTATCGTTTATTGACAAAAAATGCTGATTGTTACTGTAAATACCAATGGGAGTTTCAGTGATGCAGTTCAGATTCTGATCAAATTGTAAATATCTCCCTTAATTACAGCATAACGTGTACCAGTACACTGCTTACCTTTTGTAAATGAGTGCAAGATGCCAGAATGCCATTATGTGAAGCTTAGTGTTAGCCAAATATTTGGTTACGTTTTACTTTAAGGGTAAGGATAATTAGAGAAATGAAGCAACTGGTCTATAAAAGGTAAATTAATCTTGAAGATAATAATTAATTTCCATAATTGCAATTAGGAGCAGAATAATATAAGTTTAGAAGTAGTATTTTGATTTGGATTTTAGCATCTCAGTGGCAGCTTGGAGCAGCTAGAAACAATAAGGTTTAGGCTATAGGCAGCTTCTTCATTTTTATGTCGAACTAGTTTTATATGCTATATCATAAAACTTTCAGTCCAATCAGCAACTACATTTAAATACTGCAAATTGTGGCAGCAAAACAATAATTCTGCTGATTAGCCCCTTTCCATTTCTTGTAAGTGAACTGTTTATGCTGTTGAGTACCTTTTGAAAAAAGAAAAAGCCAAAACAGCCTTGATTAGTCAAGGAGTAATTGGATGACTTGATTTTAGCAAGAGAATGAATTGGTTGATGATAGCCTGTAACTAAGTGTAGTGGTTCTGTTCAGATGAATACATAACATACAGTCATCAGATCTTGACAGGTATAACATAAGCAATGCAAAAATTTCTGGAGGCTGAGAGGTAAATTTTGTCAAAGGAATTTTGAAGCTGATTTTTGAAAGAAATGGGAAGAAATGTGCATGCCATTAGATGATACTGTTTAAAAGTGACATTCGTTATGGCTGTCCTGTATACATATTTATGTGCTCTTATTTTTACTTGTCGAGAACAAGTCTAGGCTGTATGTCCTGGCTGCCATCAAGACCTTACAAATTGACAGTTCCTGCACTTCCACAGGAAAAAAACAAGTTGCACGTCTTCTCCATCCATTTCTTCTGTTTTCCGCATTTTTTAAGCCAATACTTTGAAAGAAATGTGCAGAACCAGCTATTGCTGCATTGTATCTTTAATGCCACTTTAAAAATTATTTTTGGCCCACCACACTTGGACCCAAACTGCCCTGATAAAGTGCTCAGCTGAAGAGAAACCCTTCCCCAAAACTGAAGAGTATTTCAAGCTCAAACCTAAGGGCAACAGAAGAGGGAGCTGGGTGTGGCAGTGATAATTTTCAAGCTCCTTACGTCTAGTAATTTCATCGTATATCATTATTCTGGGACTGTTAGCTGGCTAAAATGAATCCTGCTCCTGTATTATGCTTTACCATTTTCCTGTCTAAATACTTGTCTTGTTTTAATAGCAGTATCTGGATACTGATAAAATGTTATGGGAATTTACCACAGCAGATGTTTACTTGCAGTGAGCCTGATGTACCAAAGATAACTCTGTAATCTTTGTTCTTGCACACTGAAGGAAGTGACAGGGTTTTTTAAAGGTAGAGTGCAAATCCATCAGGATGTTATGGGAGATAATTTGAGAAAAGGCATATATATATAGGGTACTTTAAAAACATCGTTTCTGTTCAACTTGCTTTTGGAAAAACTTTTGATAAAATTATAGTTCACCGCTGCTAGAATATGCAAGAGATATGCCAGAGAAGTTACAATGATACTTTTAAATAATGAAATTACTGATTAGAGTTTCCCAGTAGACCTTCCTGTTACTGCTGTGTGATTAGTTTAGCTCTTGACATGCTTCCTTGGGGAGATTCTTGTGTAAGTCTACTTTATGTATCTATTTTTTTTCCCATGTGGCAGATTGATTCCTTTTTCCTCTTACAATAGTATGCCATAGTTTCCTGTAGTAGAAAGAGGGCAGTTCTGGAGCACAGGTGGTATAACTCAAGGAAGTAGTTAAAAGGAAGATGGTGTGGTTTGGGGTAATGTTTGAGAAATGCTCAGGCCTTATGTTTTAAAAGCAGATGCATTGGTGAAGACGTGGGAAGTACAGTGGATTTTCATGATATTCTTTGAGGAATATCATTGTCCATAGGTCATACTATCTTGAGAACACGGCGTGCCTAGTTTTGGAGATGTTGATTGTAAATATACTTTTTAATTAGTATTATTTTAAAATAAAGTGGTTAGACCAATTAGTTGTTTGTTGATATTCTGAAATATCACAACAGCTTTTTTTAAAGATGAATTTTTTAGCACAACTTTGAAAAAATTGATTTCTTAATGATGGCTTTGGATGCTAGACCACAGAGCTCAGCTGCCAGTAGCCTGGCAGGTGTGAGTGGGCCACAGAGGATATTGTGTGAAGAAGTTGCTAACCTTGTAAACATCCCTCCTGTTTTTTACAGAAATTGAGGCCTCATTATGTCAATAAGAAGACGTGGCTTGTTTGAGGTTCACCAAATTTAAACACACCTCACTGTAAATATGGGCTTTACCTCTGACACATGGGTAAATTTGCCATCTCTACTGTTTCACAACTATCCCCTTTGCTTCCTTACCCGGATGCCCTGTTAGTATAATTTTGGGGAACCTTTGCTCCCTCATTTTTCTATCAAGCTCTCCCAAGCTATAATCAGCTTGAGATCAAAACCAGACTACCAAATGTTTTTCCTTCTCCTCATTATTTTTCTCATCGACTTTGTTGTAATGAGAGAGCAGTATCAGACAAGCCAATCTGACGATTCTAAGTGTTTGTTTTTCATTTTTCTTCTTCAGTGTCCATAAACTAACTGGTATTGGGGTTTTTTGCCTGATACCCATGACAGTCTTACCTGTTCCTCCAGAAGAACAAAATTCTTGTTTGTTTGCTGTCATCTTGTATCTCAAGACCCACCTCCCATTTTCCCTCCTTCTTCCAATTCAGCAGGTTTTAGTTTCATCAGGCTGCTTTTCTACACAGTGCACTATGTCAGCTACGAGTCTAGTGCTACTCAGCGTTCATAGCCTGTGTCCACCTTGTGTGTCGTGTTCATTGTACAGCTGTTGCATTATCTTTATCTTTAATTGGACAGTGATGGGATTCTTAGTACCCCATTTGCTGGACTTTATTTTAAAGCCTTTAGGTTTTCTGTTTTGCTGCTATGTATGCTGCAGGGAGGGTGGGGCTATTGTATCATCTCCCCTAACAAAAGAGGGGTAAAGGCCTTGCTTGACAGAGGGATTTCACACAGAGGCAGAAAGGCAAAGTAGAAATACCAATATGCTGCTAACAATCTATTTCAGGTAAGATTTGTAGGTTAAGATTATAATACTTATTTTTGTCATTGAAAGCTGTAAATAATATGCACATTTTCTTGTATGTCTTATTAATAAATTCAGTTTTACAACTTCGTTTTTCTTACTACTTTGCATTTTTATATAGGCAGTCTTTTAAATCAGGTACCGGGTAAAACATTTTTCTAGTAGTTTACCTGCTAGTTTCTCACAGCTGTACTTTTTCCAAGAGATCTTCTTGCCCAAAGCCTAATTCCTAAGGTTACCACCAGTTCTGGCTTGCAATGTCTGCATGCAGCTCTGCAGACTGGAATTGAATTCCCTACAGTATTCAGTGTGTTCTGTACCAAACCATCACTACAAAGCGGGCTGGAGGGTAGCATGATAGTTTGTTCAAGATACATCCCACATGGCTACTGAGACAAAGTCAAAACTAGGGCAGTTTCATCACAGTGGTGTCACTCTGCCTTTCCCTTCCCTTCTTGAGTATCGCCCTGTTGTGTCTCTAGCTAGGCTGTTGGTCAGAGCATGGTCTGGTTTAGGTTGATGACTGAAGTCTGAACAGGAGAGTCACAAAAAATGCTCAATGCCTGTCGGCCTTGAAGAATCTCTCATTTGTATCAAGATGTGGACATTACTGCCAGTTTGGTCTTTTGTTTATAAAAATGTTAAAGCTACTACTTTCTTGTGGACTCTGTCTGTCTAAATGGGAATTCCTCTAAATGTAGAATTGGAAATTTAAACTCAAAATCCATGGCTTTAATGGAATATACAACTAGTGTTCATTCATTCCATGAGAAGAGTCAAGCAACCCCGTAAGGAGGGAAGAAGGCTAAATTGTTGCCATGAGTGGGAAATCATCTGCTCAGTAAGAGGGGCTTTTTGCCCAAGCAAGCAACTGTTTGTGCAAGACACAGATCTCTTGTCTTGTGTTGCCTGAATGAACTGCAGCATCGCTGCTGACACAGGAAGGACGGAAGGAGGAGACTTGAAGAAAACTGGCAGAACATTGAAGAGTCTATGGGTTAATAAAGCCTTCAGTGGGCTGAGATGGGACCAAAGGTGAAGTTATAAATTTTATAGGAGTGGAAGTACACTTACTTAATTGGGTTTGGATGAATAAAGAACATGTTTTTTTGCGAAAAGGAGTGGGAAAATGTGAAGAAATGAAGCTGTTGTTGAAGAAAACATAAAAGTATAACTAATATGTAAGCTGTTCTTTGTTGTTACTAATTTACCTTACACTTGCTTTTTCAGGAAAGCTTCATTCTTCCTTAAGACAAAAACAAACTGTTTACCTTTTTTTTTTTTTTCCCCTAAATGCAAGATCTTCATAGTCATGCAGTTTTTCTCCTGACTTAACAGTATGGGGATTTTTGTTGCTTTTAAACCCATGGACACCAAATGCAGAAGGATGTGAGAATATATTATGTACATGGTAATGGAGGGTTTTTTCCTTAATACAAGGAAGAAAGTTAAACATCTGGTTGAATAAATGCTACGTATCTGTTGAGAGGGCTGAGGCAAGTAGACTTTTTTGTTTATCTATGTGGTGACATCTTCTACTGCTACCCTTTTTATTCTATATTTTCCTTGTAAATTAGAACAGAGCTCTTAAACTCTCTTCTAGTATTTGCTCATCTGAACAGCCTGTATCTCATTCAGTCAGGTGTGCAAGTAAGGATTTATAGAGACAAGGTACGATATCTCTTCCTTGATTGCTTGGCATTGGTATAGATTAGTGTGGAGTGTTTCCGTTTAACAGAGCAGCCTCTTCTCCCATCATGGCCAGCATCAGATTTGGATCTGTTGCTGAGGTAATTTTGCTTGTACCCAGGGAGTTCATTGATCAGCTTTGGAGAGAAACAGTTAATGGGAAAGGAGGGAACTTCTGGTGACCACTATTTGAAAGACTATTCATAAGTTTATGTAAAAATGATTTTAATATTTGATTATGAACAAAATTTTAAACCTGTGTTCCATGTGCGTTGATGTAAGAGCTTTGTTGCTAAAACCTTGGGTTTCAGTAAGTTAAAAGAAAATGAGAAGTTTAAGATGTTCATGAAGTCAAAGAACCCCCACAACTTTCTGTATATCAGCTAAGGAATTGTGTGTTGTTTACCCTGTTTCCCATCTTTTTCAGTACAAGAAATGTCTTGAATTTTTTTTCCTGTGTAAGAAATCAGTTGATTTTAATTTTGGTAATGTTCAGGTAGCATTCGTTTCATGGTTGATTTCTCATGCATATCTTTAATATTACAGGTTAGGCATGCGAATACTCTGAAAATTGATCCAGGAAGAAGTAATAAACTCTTTTTAACTGTTAATATTTTTATTTTTAAAACATGTGTTGATTTTTTTGGGGGGAGCGGGATTTATTTTAAATGATGCTGCTTATCTGATAATTTCAATCCTAGTTGAATTATGTTGCCAGATTGTCATCAGAAGGGCATGAAGTCAGCACACATGCGTCAGTAATATCTGGTTGTTTTAACCTTATGTTTCCAGTTGGCAATTTGAAATTATGGCTTCAACTGCACTTTAAATATGTGATAATAGCATGTGTTTCTAATAAGGGCCAGCACCATTTTGTTCAGATCCTGTGAATGGTTGTCACTCATATATGACAAATGCACCTTCATCTGCTTCTTTGATGGCCCCCTAAAAACCATACCCTCAAATCAGGCCGATGAAATTAGCTGCTGTGTAAATTGTGTGTCTGAGTGGTTCATTATCTAATCACCGTCAGAACCACAGTGATAAAGTAGATTGAAACAGGGACGAGGTCTGCCAGATGATTTCAGGCCTTTTTTTCTAAGCCCTGTTTCCCTTGGAAACACTAAGAGTCATTCAGAACTTCAGAATTCTTTGTCTAGAACTTCTTCATTTCTTAAAGCGTAAAATTGGGCAGCCAGTGAGGTCTGCCAAGGTGATTTGTAAGGTTTTCTCTCTATGATTCTTGTAATCATTACCGTGTGTATTAAACTGTTGTGCAATGTTCAGTTTAGCTGCCGTGTTTGCTACTTCTAGGGTAGATACTATTAAACACACCAGCTATTTTCAGGAAACAGCTCTAGCCGATTCCATTTGTAGGAGAAAGTCTTGAACGTTCTAAGTCCTGTCCTGAAATGACAAAGTGCTGTGCTTTGTGTGTATGGCTTCTGGAGCTGAAGTGTAAATTAACATACTAAACCAGTATGATATAAAACATTGCACAGGACACTTGTACATGGGTGGGATGACCATGTGGCTTTTCAATTTCAAACTTTTTTGCTCATTATAGTATGCTCTAAATACATGTTTTGTGTCTTTTTAGCTTAATAGGTAATTTAAGCGCTCTTTTGTTTTAGGAGCATTTGAAGATGATGATATCACTCATGTGGAAGGAAGCGTAGATCCTGTTCGTGACATCGAAATAATACATGAAGAACTTAGACTTAAGGATGAGGAGCTAATCATGCAGAGCATAGATAAGCTTGAAAAAGTAGCTGTAAGAGGAGGAGACAAGAAATTAAAACCTGAATATGTAAGTACATGACCTATAAAGGTAAATCATTAAGTCCTCTTGGCATTGAATTGAAATATTTGTATTCTTGGGTTGTCTTATTGATCCCACATATGTAATACAAAATGCTTCTACTATTTTTATATGCATTTTAAAGTTATTATTATTATGAGTTGAAAAAATACTAGAATAACTGTCTGTGCTCTCAGTGTAAGATTTCATAGTTGTAGCTAAATGTAACTTTTGAAATTTTTCTGTTTTCTTCCTGGCACAGCTTTGTATGAGAATGGCCAATCCTTTGTCAAACTTACATCAGTGCCTAGTTCTAATTTAAAGTGACTTCTCACTTATTCTTGCTGTTAAGTTCTACTATGAGGCTGATATTAGTATTCCTGTAGCCAGCAAGTGAAAATATTTCTTGTGATTTTAGCTCATGTTAAATAAAGACTGCTAGTTGAAATGAATTTTAGAATGTTGTTGGGGAAAGCTACTTAAATGAGCTCAGTTATCACAGGATAATAGTAGTGTTTCTTTGTAAATGATTAATGTATAATGATTATCAACTTCAAAGTATATTTTTTTGTAAACTGTTATTTTACTGCCACTTGTCTTTTGAGTCTCCTACACTTTGCCAGTAGTCTAGTTATTAATTTTTCTTTGTTATTCTGTAAATATTTCAGGTGGTATATAAAATGCATTCATAAATTATTACAGCAGTTTATCAGTGCGGAAATAGATTATTTATGTCTAGCAAGTAAGCATTAAAAAAATACTGTTTTCTCAGATGGATTTTTCAATAGCAAGTAGTAAGAAAAACATGGTTATATTGATGCTGCTAGGTTAATTTATCAGTATTGAAATGCAGTGAAATTTCTTGGCCCTACCTCGTGTTTGGAAACAGATACGATCTGAAAGTGAACATCCCTCCCCAAAATATTCAGCTCCATGATGCAGTGTTAAAAAGCACTTCTTTGGTAGCCTCTGTTGGTGAAGAACTTGTCTTCATGTGGCATGAAAAGTATTTTATTTCTTGATTCATCTAGGCCAGAAAAAATAGCTATTGTTGCATGATTTAAAGGCTTTCATGTAAGCCCAGAGAGAAAGAGAGAACCTTCATTTAAGAACCTTCATTTAAGGTCTTATCTGTCAAGCAAACCCAGCCCTGGGTACATGTGGGCAGTGATTTTTATCTTTTACAAAAGGTTTCACATGCTTAGAGGAACAGTGCAGTTTACGCCTACAGTTTCAAATAGCATCCACACAGTATTTCACCTTTTAATTCATGTTAAAGAAAGGCGGAAGCAAAAATCCTGTCCATAGCAAATTCAAAGTTCATCCTAAAGCTAAATTTGACATTGGTATGACATGATGAAAATGAGGAGTGCTGTGATGCTGTTCTGCCCCAGCCTTGAGCTCTTCTCACTTTGTTGTGTGGCTGTCTTTGCAAACAGCTTTGCTCAGCTCCTTGTGGTGGAACGTTCCTATCTAGTTTTTAAGTGTACCTCTCTGGATGCTTTGAGGATTTTATATCACAAGCTATATTCTTCCTGTGCGAAGGAAGAAGTTGGCACTTTTGTGATTACAAAGAATCATAACTAAAGTGTGTTTTAAATAGAATTTGTAGTAGTGATCATATAACTTAATGGGTGGTAGGTACAGTTATGATTGTATGACAAGAGCTGCACTTAGTAATTTTTAAACTACAGGAAGTTGGTATGTGTTTGAAAAGAGAAAATGTCAGATTATTCTCAAATTAAGGGAGACACTAAAAAAAATGAAATGCCATTTAAAGTAATTAAAGAAAAATTTCAAATCTTTATTATTAATCTGTCTTTACCTGGCTTCAGTTTCTTATCCATTTCTTTGCCTCTTCGTTCAGTCTCCTTACTATTACTTCACCTGTAGTTCACCTGTCAAAATTACTTTGTGCCCTTGTATTTGTAATGTAGACTTCCTGTCATTTGTTGTGCTTTTTTAATCCTGTTTTTATGAACACATGCACAGAAAACATCAGGTTCTTGAAGTCACGTTGCTCTGCCAGTTCTGTTTCCAATAATAGCTGTTACACATGACCAGTCTCAGCTGAGTTTGTCAACAACAATAGAGGTCTCAAAGGCGTGAAATCCCTTTGTTTCCAGGGAAGGGGTAGCTGAACAGAGTGGGGAGGCACAAATTAATGCTTCTCTTGAAACAAAGGCTGCACATAGTCACTAGGAAATCCCTTCAAGGAAGTGTTGTTGGGCATAATGCCTGTGGATCTCACTATCTTGGACCTTCTTGCTTGTCTTCCCTGTGACCTGTATGCTCGAATTGTAATGTCTATACACTAGACTTCCTAAAATGGGCTTTTTTAATGGTGAAGGCCTGTGAAAGCTCTTTTCATCTCTTGGTAAATCAATCCTTAGGTCCAGTTATGCAGCTTCTAGAAACAGGTTTGTGTAGATGTAAGACTGTAACAGCAGCTCCTGGGCATTTCCAGCCACTGCTGAGCTTTGGATGTTCATCCACTGGGTTGTGAGGTGCTCCTGTACCGTTTGCCTTGCCTCTTTTCCTTTCATGTTTTATGTTGCAGAGAAGGCCTGTGGCTGCATTTGATATACTGTAGTACAGTATAGCGGGATTGACCATGCAGTAAATGACTTACAGGTCTAGCAGGGAAACCGTGTGGGAATGGTGGAAAAAGCAGTTAAAGATTATGACTCCCTCCTAAAGGGTAGCCAAATGTTAGGAGTGCGTTTTGGCTCTTTCATCACTCTGCACTTCCCAATTCCATTGCATTCTGCATTTAGCTTGTCTGTCACAGAGAGAGTTCCCTGTCTGGCATAACTATGCTAGACAGTAATGTTTCCATGCAGCTTGCAGCTACTGTGCAAGGCTTGCTCTTTCCAGGAGAAAAAAAAAAATATGAAGAGACAGTATGGCCTGAAATTAATACTTTTTTCCAAACAGGTTATCTTCAAAAAAAGATAGGATGGGACAGGACTGGGAGAGAACTTCTCAGGACTTGCCTTTTAAAATTATTTGCCAGTATAATACACAGCCATTGCTAATATTCTGTTCTTAGCAATATTCTTCTTCTGTAGCAGAGATGTGGAACAAACAGCTCTTGTCTGTGCACCAGGTGCTCCCAGTCATTCTTCCTTTCAGGAAAACCAGGAGGTTATGGTGGCAAAAACGTAGTGTTCATAGATTGTTTTGGTTTTGTTTTTGAGCATGATGTTAAAATTTTAGTATCTCTCTTTTTTGTTGTTTTCTTTCCCCCATTCCTTTTGGAATTTAGCTTGTCTGTCACAAACTAAATTGTTTTCTTTCCCCTATTCCTTTTGGAGCAATTCAAGGTGAAGATGCTTGAGATCTTGATTCTCAAGAATTTCAACTGGTTGAGAGTTATAGAAGTAATTTGTCTTGTTTTATAAGTATGAATTGTCTGCTTTGGAAGATTCACTTTATCAGTTAGCCACCACAATTTTAATTTGGTAGTCTGAAATCTCAAAAAGGTTTAGGAGGAGAAAAATTATAAAATTGAGTATGTACCAGTTGATAGTACTTAAATCTGAGATTTGTACTTGATTGCCTGCCTTCTGGCATGGTATTCTAACTTGTTAATTATAATTTTTCCTCTGTCTAAGCCCACATTGCCTACAGGTGGTAAATTCACCTTTGTGCAGTAACCTGGCTTGGCAGCTGAATAGTGTTAACTGTTTGTCCTGTCTCTCAGAGAATTGATTTCTCAATCCCCTGTCTGCAGAAATAAAATAGCTGACTGTTGTTAAGGAGCTGTCAATGAAATAATTGTCAAGTTCTACTTAAAAATCAATGGCACAATATGGTCCAAGATCACCAACATGTAATGTTGACATAAGCTTGGAGTAGCTTCCTTTACAGATGTATTTTCTGTTTTGCAAGTATTCCCAATGCCTTCTCAGAAATGACTGCTATTACTAAGGGCACTAGACTTTCAGACTTGATATACCTCTAAATATTGTTTTGGCTATAGCCTTCTAAAGAGATATTATAGAATAAAAATACTCCTGTTATTTGCATGTATTAAAACAGTGCAAATATAATTTTAGAAAGCAATCAGAGTACTTTTGATTTTATATTTTAAATCTGTCTGGTGCTGGTATATGCAGAGACATGAAATAGATAGTGAGTTAAACTTTATTATTAGCTTGTTATTCATCTGTCATTTTGGATAGCAGGGGATTTCAAAGTAAAATTCAAATATGTATGACTTTATAAATCAGAATGTACAAATGATAAAATTAATTTAAATTTTTTTTAATTGGTGGGATTTTTCCTGGTGACAGAAGGGTTTAAGTTAATAGTATTTAATACAGTTAACTGAACATTATTGCAGGATTCTCTTCCAACATCCTTCCAGCCTGATTCAGTTCTAGTCCTTAGAAATTGATAGCTCTGCAACAGATAGCTGTTTCTTCAGCCATTTGTTGGTGCCCGAAGTCTTGAATTCCAGCACACGAGAATTCTTACAGTAACAGTATTGAGATCTGTGTCTGACTGCAAGGGTATCGTTTGTAGTTGAATTGATGCAGACTATTGATGTTAGTGATATGGAGACACAACCTTTAGGTCAGAATCAATGTGCACAGTGCTTAAACTTCCAATTTTCAATTGAAAGGTGACTTCTACAGTAGGTCAGGATCAGCGTTCACTGGATTTGAACTTCCAGTGTTGAATGGGAATTTTTCACAAGTCTCCATTTTAAAGTCTGTCATTTTAAAAATAAGATTAGTTTATCAAATCAGGCACATTTTGTAGCAGGAAAAGCAGTAGTTATGAAAAGAGCAGTTGGAGACTCCTTTTAGTGTCATGGTACCAGAACCATCTAGTGCATATTCCACTTAAAAGAAAGGCATCAAGCTTTGTTTTGTTACTCTGGTGGGCAATGGCCTAATAATGAATACTTACACTCTGCCTATGGTCATTGTATTTGTCAGCATATATGTACTATGAAGAGTAAAGCAAAACCTTCCTAATGGTGGTTTAAGTAGCTTAAATCCCTTCCGTTCTCCTCCCTTACATTTAATTGTCTTTGTCCTGTCTTGAGAATATAGTAACTGTTTGAAAAATGTTCTTTTGTTCATCATTTGTTGTTAAAATCACCAATATGGTATGGGAAATACTTCACATACATCAAAGAGCTGGTAGATTCAGTTTCTTCTTATTACCAATATATACTGGGTGAAAATCTTTCCTTCCTGCAGTATTCTGATGAATGGGATGGTGCCAAGCAGAATTCGCTGACCTCTTGCTGCAAGCGCTTGCCAGAGTTCTCACGGATGGATGAACTCTTATTTCCTCTAACTGATGATGTCAGTTGGGAATGTTCACCTTTCTTTCATTCCAAGTTGAAGATAAATACAGTGATGAATTGTATAAATTATTTTTGCCAGTTTCTTTGGTGTCTCTGTGTGAGGAGAGTTTGAGACGCCACTTTATTCCATAGGAGATGGAAAGAAAGGAGCAGTGTACACTACACTGTTGACATACTCTCTGCTGATGGCTTTTACAATTGCTAACTTAAATCATAGGGAATCAAGAAAATATTTATATTCTTAATGCATATAATTATGCCTAAAATCTTGAGTGGACCATTTACTGTGCTTAATGTGGTATTTAGAGGAAATTAAAGTTCATTCTGGAGAACATTTTGACTGTGGCATGGCAGATGTTTGCGAATTGATTGGTAGTAAAGCCTGACTTAAACGTACATAATGTGTAAACATACGTTTGGATTTTTTTGATATTATCGCTAGACAAAGAGAAGTCAGGCCTTAAATACTTTCTGTCAAGGCTGATCTTTCCTGTGTAGATTTGACAAGTAGCTTAAAGTAATTAATTTTGTAAATCATGCCTCTCTGGGTATGTCTAGATCCAGACCATTTTAAATTGTATGTGCATATGCCAAAATAACACTATGTAAAAATAGCTGTATTCTGAAAAAGCCACCTTTTTAATTTGGCTCAATTCACACAAATCTGCTACAAATCCATTCACACATGGATTTATTTGGAAATTTTTGTGGATTGGTTAATGCAATAAGAAAAGTTTAGTGAAACTCTGCGAAAGATATTTCATTTTATTTTTCAGTGCAATTTTCCTGTTCTGAATTTCTGAACTGCTGGAAATAATCATTTGTAGATAGAACGCTTTCTGTATTCTTGCTTGCTTTTCTCTTTGAGAAGTGACAAATGACCGAGTTGTTTCATGCATAATGCTGTAGAGCCCACAAGGATGACCCACACAGGAGAATTTGGGGATTATTGACATGAATTACATTGAAATGCCTGTAGAATGTTTTTGGTTGAAAGTTCTTGTTGTGGTTCATAAACATTATTGGCATCTAGTTCTAGGTAAATCTTATATCATGTACAGCTTGTACTGGCTCTGTGAGAAGGTATTAAATGGAAGAAAGGATAATACACTTGTCCTAAATCCATTACTTGTCCCATTGTATTTTTATTGAAGTCAGTGAGCAAGGGAATTGTAAGAGATTATTCATTGTTTTGTACCACAGAGCTCATTGTCACTCCAGTTGATGCACTACCTGGCTTGTTCTCTTTCCTGCTACAGCTTATGTAAGCACTTACTACAATGAAAACAAACGATCTAGCCTTCTCTTTAAACTGCAGAATTTGTCTTAATTGTCCTTTAAAATACCATTGTTTTTAAACAGTGTTTTTAGAACAAACTCTTACTATGCCACTTCAGCTTCCATCTTTTAAATCGCCAGAAAACCTCCAGAAAGAACAGAGAGCTGAGGCTATACTCAATAGAAGTGAAAAGATTTCCAAGGAAAGCTGTGAATAGGAGGACTGTGGGCTCGGTGCACTCCAGACACCTCGTGTTAACAAGGAAAATTGTGTGTACTCAATAAATTCCTCTTGGTGCAGCACAGTTAAACTAGCTATGAGTACCTCAAATAGCATTGTTCGCTGTCTGTATCTGAAAAGCCATTTTGAAATTTTGAAGGCCAGATGGAATAATAATTATCTGTTTTGATCCCTTTGCATATCCCAACTTAATTCTTACAACTGTGGTTAAAATAGAATGTATGTCTTATGGGAAAAATTAACCTTTATTGAAATATTTTCTGGCTGGGGTTAAATTACTTTAACTTGTATAGGCTATGCCAGTAATTACGTATCTTTACTGTTTAGAAATAAGACACGGCTTTAGTCTGTATTTATCAAGCTTTAGCAGTCATTTGATTTCTCGATGCTAGTGTGAAAACCCCTGTATACGTGAGGTTTCTGTTATATATATATATATTTAATGCAGTAAGAATAGAAGCATAGCATTTAAGAACACCAAGTCTTGATGTATAAGCACTTTCTCAAAACCTCTGTTTTTTCTCCAGTTTTTTTTATTTCAGCAGAGATAAGTGTAGAATTATTCCCATTGGACATTACACTATTTATATACTCTTACAAACTATTAAGTATAGTCTTCTAGTTACAGTACAGGTGATTTACTTGTGACCCTCCAGGCTTCTCAGTCACTGGCAAAGGGAAGTCCTCTATTGGTAAATACTGTAGCCACCCTCCCTTTGTCCCCTGCCCAGCAGTGTATGAACTTCAGTGTTTCCTTTAGTGAAAGCATCATTTGGGGCCAGTTCTGCTCCCTGCATAGGTTTCTGTTGTTAGTAACTTACCATTCTCAGAATGTGTGTGTCATTAACATGGCCTTTTTTGGCTGTTGAAAGATGGTAACCAGTGACAGCCAAAGAGTTTGTTTGGAGTGCCATCAGAAACACACACATTGTGGTTTATATTTGCAGTTGTAGTCTGAGACCTACTGGATAGGTGATGTTGAGTCCATTTAGGATATGCAGTGATTTATTAGAGAAATACCTTCTGCCACTGAGCCAGATTCTTTAGGGAAGTCAGAATATGTTATTTATACACTACCACGTTCCTTACTGATATGCAATTGGACTTAGGAGTGAAATGAGCAGAGCTACAGATAATGTTTTAGGTACTCCTTGTAGCTTTTCCAAGAAGCAGAGCAGTGTAAATGATGGAATTTTAGACAATTGAAAAAAAAAAAAAAAGTATTGAAAAAAGTATGTAAGTGCTTTTTGAAGCTTTTACAGGGAGATGTTAAGTTTTTACATCTTGGAAGTTTTGAAGGGAATGAATAAGGTGCTGAAAAACATTCCATACTTCCATGGAGTAGGGAAGGGGGGGAAAGACCCTACTGTACTCATAGTTCCTCTGTAGTAGTGGAGACTTTTGCACTGCCTGCAGGATCACAGGGAATTCGCTTGCACTTTGAAGTGTGAAGTGATAATCCTCACAACTGCTTATTTCTTTATTAAATTTGCGGAAGTTAATTACATGCCCTGGTAATTTACAACAAAAAAATCACAATTCTCTGATGCCAAGGAGGCAAGTGAGTTTTCCAAGCTTCGGTTTAGTCCCTCATGCTGTAAGAAGAATTTGGCATTGGCACACATTATTACTATCATTCATCCAGAAAGTCTATTAATGTATGCACATTTTTCTACACAGTAGTGTCTCATGAGTAGGTCTTGATACATCTGCTATATGCAATTTACATGTATTTCATTATTTTATACTGCTGGACTTATTGTGAATGTTCTGCTTAGCATTTGTGGGTTGACTCTACTTGTGGTCTTTGGAAAATGAGAGCAGGATGTAGTTAAAATCACTGTATTTCATATGGCTAAATACACTGAGTATTCATATGAGCTAAATATATTGCCATGCATATAGTCACAAATTAACTGATTTTTAAAACAGTAATATTTGATATTCACTATATTTGCTGTATTTCATATGCCTTGACAACTGTAAGCAAATTGAAATTTGGAGGGATTTTTGGTGGCTTTCTGAATGGCTCTTGTTAAGGTGTTGCTGGAAAACAGGAGTACCCCTCTCATCAAAGAAGGCAAAATGGATCATTCTGCTGGTGACAGATTGATCTCAAAGTGTACAGTTGGGGAGGCCAGATATAATAAAACAAAACTGGTATTCTGTTATTAAGCATCTCAAAGTTAACTTGAGTAGTGATTAAATGTGTTTAAATGACTGGTACAGTGATAGAGAAGATAAAAAGATCAGGTTATACTCTTTCACCAGTCCTAAATAGAAGCAAATAATTTCAAATAGTGATGCATGAGAAATGACCCAAAAGATGTGCTATTTGTATGTTTGCTTAGAGTATTGGGTCAGCTGAGTTAAATATGTGGAAGCGTGTGCCTTTCTTCATATTGTCATTTGTGTTTAACAATTTCCTATTAAGAAGTCCCATTTCAGTAGAACACCACCACTGCTGCAGGAGAATCTAAGTTCAGCTGGCCCATTTTTAAGTTTCTGGATTGTCTACCCTACATTCTGCATGGTGTGACTGCTGCCCATGTAGTCCATCAGAGAACTTCTCTGTGTCTCACTGCTTCATCAGCTTCGTACAAAAATGCTGCATTTGCTCACAAGTTTCCATCCTTTTCTCTAAAGAAAGTTTTCCGATACTTCGCTAACTTCCCTATAAAACCAAAATAAAATTGTGAGTATACAGCTGTCAGTTCTCCCCAGCACATAAAGCTGTAGGTCAGCCTTACCTGTGGAAATTGTCCATGTAACCACTCCTTTAGAACAACAGTTGCAAACAGCACCAAGTCAGATACGTAAATGAGAACTTACTAAAATTAGGTCAGTGCCAAAATGGATTTAGACTGTGTGTCACTATAAGAATGTGGAAAAGAGGTTTTGATTGGCAGCTCTGTGCTTAGATAGGATTTAGAAAGGCCACATTTTATTTCCTGTGTTGATGCTTGAAATTTTCTGAAGGTTCCGTGTTATGTAGCTCCCCTTACAGTGTGATTACAAAACATTTCATTTCTGCTAAAGCAGAAACTTAAAAGTTTGGTTCTGGTGAGTTCTGCTATAGTGGGGTTTTTTTCTGCCAATTTTTTATTGATACCAGTTTATATGTAGAAATGTGTTGCTATTGTGGGAGAAAGTGTAATGCTGAAAACTGTGTGGTAGGTGCCTATAGAACTAATTCAAAACCCAAAATAGTGTGTAATCAGAATTCCTTCACTGCTGAACAGGAATCTTGATGATTGTGTTGATTTTTAAATATATCTGTGTAAAGAGGAGCTGAGGATAAAGATCTTAAGTGAAAATTAGTTACTAGTAGAATTGCTTTCTTTATCGTGTTTATACTGATTAATTAAAAAATAGAAAGCACATAGGGTTAAAGATAAGATGGTACCACTGTTTTCCTCTTTATGTGTAATCTTGTTGCATGTCTCTACATAAGCTGTTCTGGCCACTCATCATAGTAACCAGCTGGGCCATTTCACCTGCTGGAGCCATTAAAGAGGACTCTCTCCCCCTAGATTAATCCCCTCCGACATTAGTTTTTTGCTCTGACAACTGGAGCAGGCATTCAGAATTTGCAGGTGGCCAGTGTGACGCACATAATTGCCTACAATTTTAGGCAATGAATAAAAATGGTCTACATTACTTGTCAAAGGTTGTATATGCAGTGCCAAGTGAGATCTATGGGAAGCCTTTTAGGGTTTAAAGAACAGTTAATAGCAAAGCTGCACAGTGCTTTTTTAATCATAATGCATTTGTAATATAGCATTTTGATCTTCTCCTTGTAGGAAATGGTGTTATATTAGCCACTTTTAAACATTTATGAGTGAAATTCAGTTATAGGAGAGTAAAAGTGATTATTCTTAGGCAGAACATGTTAGATTTCATTAAAAGTTTTAGCTTGCCCCTTCCTTGTTAAAATCTGTGGGGAGTCCTGTTCCTGGAGTGTTTCAAATCAGGATCTGAAGATTTAGAAGAGCTTTTTCTTTTATTTTTTTTCCCTCCACTAGAGCTACTGCAAGACTAGAAAAGACAGTAGTAAATACTGATGTTATTTGTGGTTGTTTATAAATGTACTTCAACTGCATAGCATTAAGTGCAAAAAATGTTGTGTGCTAAACAGTTCATGGAACGTTTCTTTGTATTTTAAAGATCTTAATGCTCAGTTGCATCAATTACAACTTAAAAAAATGCATTATTTAAAGCATGATCATAAATTATCTACAACAAAAAATAGGCGACTCTAAAATGTACTACTCCTAGAAGAGCAGAGTTTGACCTTTCAGACCCAAGAGCCTTTTATTAACACCTGCCTGTAAGGAAAACCGTGCCACACGCAGCTTTCGGATTCACGACCACAAAACTGATGAGGAAAGGCTTGAAGGGTTCAGTTTGTGTCACTTGCTGTTTGCCGTTTCCATTTCACAGATGATTAATCTTTCTGTGAAGAAAGGCCAGAGAAACAAAGCACATTGGGCTCTTCCTGCAGTTACTCCTTCTGAATGCACACTAGCTTGCTAACTAAAAGGCCTTTAGATTTCCTGCCGAGAGAGATGTTCTGAAAGTGAATGCAGCTGGTTGGAGGTCACCAGTGCAAGGCTCTTGCCATTGTGTAATGGAGGCTTTGGCAGGTTTCATTTTGGGGGGGGAGGGAGAAGGTGTTGGCGAAAAATTAATGCGGAATAAAAAGGGCTTTGGCCGTTTGAATTAATTTCTTGAGGGTGGATCATCAATAATAGGCTCCATTTCTTTTGCTCACAATTTAAAAAAAATAAATATATTTGCTGTGTTTTGTCCCACCCATTCCCTTTTCTTAATGGCATGTTTATATTGTACGTGGTCTCTCCCTCTGGATGCTGAAATGTTGCGTCTTACTGAGTTCGGAAGGCAATCTAAAATGCACTGATTTTTACATATATTTTATGATCTCTGCTGATGCCCTTGGTGACAAGAGATGATACTTGAGTATCGTGTATGTAACTTTCTAAATGTGAGATTTGGATTACTTCAATAATCCATATTGTTCTTTAGTGACTTTTAAAGCAGCAATTTTTGTTTTTGAGAGAGTAAAAATTTGTTTCTAAAAGGTATTATTTAATTTTTAGTTTGTGTGTATGTTTTGAATCTTAATTGATACATGCCTTGTTTATGGAAGAGAATAGTCTTGATATCCAGCTGAGTTTTTGACTTGGTTTTTTTTTTTTATCTTGCATAGGACGTAATGTGCAAAATCAAGACATGGGTAATAGATGAAAAGAAAGCTATCCGCTTCTATCATGATTGGAATGACAAAGAGGTAGGCTATAAATATTGCTCCATGAATTGACTTCTAATTTTGCTACCTGTTACTGGTTCTTTTTAAAGTTGTTGGGGTTTTTTTTATATTTCATCTTCATGGTGTATTGAATGTTTAATTTATTAGCTGAAATTATGCATATCTGTGATTCGTTTATTACACTGTAGCCTTCTCAGACATGCCATGAGGAAAATGATCATAAAATTAATTCAAGTTCATATAAACCGTTTTTAAAATTCTCCCCCTCTATTCTCACTTCCAGATTGACGTTTTGAACAAACATTTGTTTTTTACTTCAAAACCTATGATCTACTTGGTTAATCTCTCTGAGAAAGACTACATTAGAAAGAAAAACAAGTGGTGAGTGTGCACAGGTTAAATGTCTAAATTTATATTTCTGTTTCACATTTTTCAATGGTCAGTAATTCCTTGCACATTTAGATCACCAAGGCTATTAATTAAAATAGCTATATGAACTAATCTTGCACTTCTGTTACTTGTTATGCTCCCATTGGCATGCTGCTTGAGTACAATGCGTATGGTGAAACCTTGACTGAAACTGCAGAAAAGAATATGCTTTCCATCCTTACATTTTAACGTGAATCCATTAACTTTGAAAAAAATAGATTTGATTTAGAAGTACTAATGTAAATAAGCATATGGTTTTATCGTGTTCTATAATGCTGGTTGTCTGAACAACATCTTTTACGTTCCAAAAGAATGAATTGAATGCCAGAAGACGAAAGCTATGTGAGTCGCACTGAAGTCTTTCAAACAAAATTGCACATTTTAGCGTTACTCTTCCATTTGCAGTTAGGTGCCTGACTTTCTTGCCACTTCTTATGGTTTGCTTGTGGTTTACAGGCCTCTTTTGATGGGCTTTAATGCCATGAATAGCTCGGGTTTTAGTCAGGTGTTTCTGGCATCAATATTGTGACTCAGGTATGTGATGGTTACAAAATCAATCTCTCAGACATTCAATGAACTGGATGAAGATCCAGTCCTAACATGGCAGACATGTGGTGGGAATCCACTCATGAGAAGTACAGCATTTGGCATATCACTGGAAACTCTACGGGGCATAAATACTGCTCTGTGGAGGAGGGAACAGATTGGGTAGTTAGTATATGATGAAGGAAAATCTATAGCAGTGTGTTTAGTTTAAAAAAACCCAACCAAACAGCAAATCTTTTCTTACAATTCAGAATTTTAAACACTGTACTTGTGAGATACTTTGAAGATGTATAAATGTATGTTCTTGAACAGATATATGCATGTAACTCATCCAAACAAGTGAAAAGTATCTAAAGCGGAATATCTGAATTCTCCTAAAGTACACCCTCTGTTTCTCCCTGTACTTCATTAAGTACTTAGATGCACATGGTTTCAATTTTCCATTAAAAATTCTCATTTCCATATGATATCAAAGAGTGAGAAGGCTTTAAACTGAAAAATAAACATTCATAGACTGGAAGCCAAAACAATAATTAATGTCAGATGGTTAACTCCAATAAATCATTAGAATAAATTCTGTGAAATTACTGCAACTAAAACTGTCCTTTTGATACTCCAAGACATTTTGTGTTGGTACGAAAGAACAAAATTTTACGTATTTTAATAGTAAACCCTCTCAGTCCAAACAGAGACTTCAGAGTAGACTTGACAAGCAATATAATAATGTAAGCTCTTCATATTTGGCCAAAATTTATAATTTTAAATTAATTTTTTCCTCTAAATATTTTTGGGTATGACAGCTTGAATATAAGAAGTGGTTCTACCCAAGGAATTATTTAAAATCCGGGTAGTTGTATTTGCTCTGTTATTGTAAGATGATACTTTTTTGAAAGTAAAAATGTTGTGGTTTCTTGAGGTTTACTGTAACAGTACAGTTGTGAAAGTTTATGTGAAAATGGATGAGTTGGTTTCCCTGTCCAAAAAAGGACCCTCACACCTGTATTTGGATGATTACAGGTAGAGCTCACTGGCTCTAATTGTACAGTAAATACCATTTCCCAGACCCTAATGGTAGCCAGACTACTTAGGCGACGCCAGTCTGTGATTTAGCTGTCGCCAGTCACCCCATGTTTTTTGTGAGACTGTGATGATGACATAGTTAAACCCCACTGAAAGCAAATCTTTGGATAAATTGCAATTTTTAATTTGTAAAAAATCAGATGTTTGAGTTGAGGAGTCATATAATGTAGCCGTTTAACTGTTTCTATTACAATTAATGATTTAGTTTTTAAAAAGTATACCCAGATCTCATGGATGTGAGTGTAATTGTAGCTGAAAGATCAAAGCCTGGGTATCTGAGTGATGTTCCAGAAGAGAATTTACCACATAGCCATTTTCAGTACAGTTTCTGCCTCCTGCTGTTCCTATTTTCCCTCAAGCTAGCCATTGACTACCCCCTGTGCATCCCTGCTCGTAAAAAATGATTGAGGAAGTATTTGTCATGTATTTATGAGTGGGAAACATCGTGTGATAGGGAAAGGCATCTGCTAGAACCAGAAAGATTGCCATTTCCTTTCCTTCAGCCACTCTGCCACAGTTTTAAATCCTCTGTTTATGCAACATAGCTTTTATATTTAAGAGCAGAATAAATGTTTTCTATGAAGAATGCTAACGGTAGGCTTCTGTCATTTATGTGGTGCAAGCAGATGTAAATGATTAGAATACATTTTACTGTTAGATACCACTTTGTGATTTTTGTTATTATTTTGAGGGGTAGGTATTCATATTTGAAATACAAGCCACATTTAGTTGTAGTCATTCTTCTCGAAAAAGCTTATTTCTTAGCTTAATTCAAAATATTACTATAACAAAGGTGAGGTTAATGCAGGAAATGCTCAGCCATAAAATGTTTTCATCTGACTTTTGCAACTATAAAAGTGTTTAAAAACAGCAAAGCAGAGGAGAGTCTTTTTGATTTTGGGTGTAGAGGAAAACTAAAATTGTCTTTGTTTTACTGGGTCACTCTTTCAGAATTAATGAACATTATAATTGTTAGTTAAAACACACTTATATTTAAGTGCCAATGTGTTATTTTTCAATCCAAGAAAAGAAGAAAACACTGTGAAAGATAGGACTATTGTGTGTTTGAGTAGGTGTATTGACCTTTTGAAAGATGTAAAAACTGGAATGGCTCCAAGCAGTTACTTGCTGGTTTTAACAATGTTGAATTAGTCATTCAGTTGATTTATGATTAAGACCTAGCCCCTGAAGAGAAGCTGACATGGCAGCTGTGTTAGTTGCACTTGTGTTATGATCAGATGACAGTAATCTTGATGTTTATGGGGGAATCCACTGAAACCATTCTTAATACATACTGCTGTGCTCTAAATGAGTATTTAAACTCTTGTTTTAGTGATTCCTAATTTTTTTTCATCTGGATCTAGTACCTTAAGCATGGTATACTGTATTTGAGTTTTACTATGAAAATATTCAAAATAGGGATAATAATAATCATAATGATCAGTTAAAACTGTATTCTGAGTCCCAGGATGTGACATAAATCCAGGATATCAGATTTATCAGCCCTTCATCTAATTTAAGCTTTACATTTTAGTCTTGCTAAAGAATGTTCTTCTTGTGGCTCATAGGATGGATTCCAAATATGAAATATATTGAGCTAATTAATGGGTGAATGTAGTGGACCATGCTTAGCATTGTGTTTGGTTTGGTGTTTTAGACTTACTTGCAGCAAGCACTGGAAATACTGTATATGTTAAAGCCACATAACTGATCTTTTGACTCAACTTCTCAGGTCTAATAAAGTGAATTTCATCCTATGCTAGTGTGTAATTCAAAAAGCCAGTTATGTTGCTAAAGATTTTCTAGTATCTCTAGCATTGTAACTAAATTGTCTGAGACTTAATTTTGGATTTCTGAACATTGTTTTCTCTAATATAATCCAGACTTGTTGAATATCCAAATGTAAAATTATTTTAAGGATATTTTTCTCAAAATGTTACAGTAGGCATTCTGTTAAAAATGTTGATCAGTGTTGATAGGATAGGGGATTTAGTTTTTTGCTCTTGTGTATTTAGAAAAGTGACATATATGTCATAATAAATAAAATTTTGCCCATTAATTTTCATAGCATTTTTAGTGTTCTCAAGCTGGAAGAGGTATAATTAGGTCAGATGAAAGGTCCATCTTTTCTGGCATCCTGTTTCTGACAGGCCACTAACAGATGTCCAGGGCAGATTATAGGAACAGATTAAGCAAACGGGGTACATGCATTCAGCTTCTTGCAATCTGTTATTGTAGAACGGACTAAGCCAGATATGATATACTTGTGGTTAATACTTTTAGACTGATTTTTATTCTATAAATTTACTCATTCACCTTTTGAACCCAAGTATATTTTTTGGTTCCCAATATCCTGGTATCCAATATTGGTATCCCAATATCCTGGAGCAGGGACTTCCACAGCTTAACTATGTGCTATATGTAAAAGTACTTCCTTATGCTTGTTTTGGATCTGCCACATCATAATTTCATTTGATGCTCCTTAGATCTTGTATTATGAGAGTGAATAATCCTTTTCTATTCATCTTTTTCATACTGCTTCAGATGTTCCAGATATTAAAAAAAAAAAATCGAGGGGGTAGGGAAATCTGACATGAAGGAAGAAATTTCAAGGGTCAAGTAAAAGGAACACTCCATAGGTTAGAGCATGAATTAATCTGTTTCACTTGGTCTTTCACTTTTAAACTAGTTAGGAAACAAAGTTATAAATGGAGTTATTATATACCGTTTATGGTAATAAATGGAGACTTGGAGTTCTTGGTTGTATTACTGCGGGTATGGATGTTTAGGCAGCTACATTTTTTTCCAGTAAACGTATTTGAGAAATTATTTGAAGGAATTTTAAAATCATAAGTTGTAATGCCAAGGTGGTGTTGAGATGTTTTCTTGACATAGATGCTAAATGATTTTAAGGTTATCTTCTATGCTGACAAATGCGTAAAATAATATTTAAAAAAATATATTACAGTTCTTGTTCCTGCCTTGCAACTGAAATGATTTAAAAGATTATTAGGAGATAATTTATGGTATTTGGGTATAAGTAAAGTTTTGCACACGCAAGTTGAGAAGTCAGATATTCAAAGCTAACTATATCCACAACTAAGACATCCTGCTACATCTTTACTGCCTGACTGAGAGAATCTTACAGCTCAGGCTGTCGAAACTAGAGAATTGCTTATGTTTTTCATAGTGCACTTACCTAGTATAGTAGGGGATAGTGCATGTTGTTTGCTTAATAATTGCTTATTCTTCATTGTTTCTTATACAATTAAAATAATGAATTCAAGTTAATTAGTCACCCATCAGCCAAATGGCAGTCTGGTTTCTCTCCAGCACCATCTTGACATTGCCAATTGACTTCTTGTAGTTGTCTGTTTTACCGATTCTGGTGACTTCATTTAGTTATTCTGTTTATCCCATACTTTTTGCCCCACCATTTTCCTAGCTGATGTGTTCTCCATGGGTCTTTGCCAGATTCCCTCTCCTTTGATTTCATCCCATTCTTGCTGGCTTAGTTCCAGTGCAGTCCTTTGGTCTGGATGATATCTTTCACCAGACTTCCTGCTTTGCTTCGCTCTCTTTTTCTGCCCCTCTGGAGTCCCCTGTCTGTTTGAATGTGAATGCATGTTATTTGGGTACCAGCAGGTATTGGGACATGTCTTTAAGCATAGAAAGATGGGTCCCATTCTCAGCTTCAGTGTGTAACCTCACTCCAGACACAAAAGCACCTTCTGGAGTCTAACTTGACTCCAGTGTTCACCTTTTGCCCAGGTGGGATGGTTTATCTCTGATAGCAAGTTTGCTCTGTGCCAAGTTTCTTGGTTACTATGTATTAGGACAGTAAAATTTTTCAAAGAAGTTGTTTCTGTATGTTTTAAAAATGGGCAAGGTTGTATGGTGATGCTTTTTTCACAAATTCTGGTCCACCTGATTACAGTATGGCACTACTAAATAGCTAAAGTGTAGGTTGCAAAGTCAGGAGATAAAACCTCAGTAATTTATTTCGAATGTTGACTCTTGAACTAGTCATAGTTCAAGACTGACTCTGGATGCATAATGAGGTACAAAATCCTTTTTGAGCTTAAGTCTTGTTTAAAACCAGAGAATGCTTAAACTGCTCAGAAGCAAACCTGAGATGCAGAGATGTCTCTTGAGTATAAATTTTGTTACTGTGTAGTGGGTAACTGTTCTTTCTTCTTCCCAATATGTTGTGTAAAGAGCTTCAGTTTCTGCTGCTTACTTTCCACTGTGGAGAAACTTGTGCTTCATGCCTTAGTTTTCTTCACTATTTCCCTAAAAGTCTTGGTGCTGGTGAAATAGTAGATGATATTTTTTGGAAAATGTTGTCTACTTTAAAATCAAGTTACTCAATGAAAATATCCATATTGTCTAATAATTGCAATTTTTTTCTGGAATGTTATCAGTGATTTATCTCCTGAATGACGTCTGCAAAGACACTGTGTTCTGTCAGTCCTCTTTTTTGAAGATTGTCCAAATGTGCTCAATCATTTAAGTGTTTGCTGTATGTAGCTGTGGTCCCTCACTGAGCAATGCTGTCTTATCTGGCTAAGCAGTGCTTCCCTCATATTTAAGATAGGTTAAAGCATAGTTTTACCTATGTATAGTTTAATATGGGTTTACTATATTAGTTTTACTAACAACTAATGAGTTTGGGGATTTTCAGTAGCTTGATACCTTTTTAAACACTCTTTAAGTGGGATTTTTAGCTTCAGAGTTTCTCAGCTTGCTTTTTATGTCATAAGTTTTTGGATTCAGACTAGTTTATATTTAGGAGAGTAGGCCTTTCGTCATACTCCAGAACAGTGATGTCCTAAACACCAAAATGGGAAAAGTGAAGGAGAAACTGTGCTTTACTCACTTGTCTTTGTTGAAGAATGGAAGAAAGCAGGAAAGTAAGCAGCTTAAGAGACCAGCTTTCATATTGAGGACCAGATTCTGAAATTTACAGTATGTTCCAGTCCAGGGTTGTTAGTCCTGAGCATCATCAGCACAGCCTCATCAACAGGTCCTCAGAAATGTTTGGAGGAGAATAGGGTACTAATCACAGTATCAGTGCTGTCATCTCACTATTGGATCATTATCTCAGATATCATTATCGCAGATTTCAAATCCTGCTTTTAGTGGTAAATAGTTCAGTAGTGAGTGTCACTCTTACTTGTTTTAGAGTAAAGCAGTTTGGCTGTGCGTGTAAGCCTGCAGATACTCCTGTTAAAATCTCTTTCTCATTTGAAGATCCTGATGAGAAACGTCATTAGTAATGGAGAAGTAGAACAGACTTTGTTTCTTTTGGGTTGTTTTGAGTATTAGAAGCACAGTCACTTTCACTGTACTGATTCTTGCCTATAACAGCGATGAAGGAATGAGAATCAAGTAAGGTGAAATAGTTTCCTCAATTAAATTTCCCTGGGATTAGGATTATTCTTTGATTGCAAATGAGTGTCTAAATTTTCTTGGAGACTGAGCTTTGTTCTGCTGTATTTTAATGTTTATTGTTGATTTAAAAAATACTTCGTGATGCAAATTGCAAAGGTCTGGTTACACTTCTCTCCTTGTAGTTAAAATGCTATCTCCTAATATGCTCTAGTTTATCAAGTTACCTTTTTCTGCATGTGAGGGGAATTTTGGCAGAGAAAGAAGTGTAAAGACTGATCTGCATATGCCATGGTTTTTGTTATAAGCTCGTTAATGAGAAGGTCTTATCCTAGAAAGTAGGATTTGGGGTTTTTTAATAGAGAGAGGTTTGGCCCTGTTTTGCTTTACAAATAAACTGGCAAAGATCTTTGCAAGAGATTGTTATTCTTGTTAACTGTCATTTATCCTTAAGTTACTGAATATTAAGTTACTTATTTCTTCTTTGTATTAATTTATTAATTGTGCCTTTTGGAATGGATGAACATTATTAGCCTGTCTTAGTCAACTAGACAACATAGAAGTTGTGCATAGCCCTTAAAGCAAATAAATTTCTCTTTCAAGTCAAGGGGAAAATAGATACTATGAGGTTGTGTCCTGATCTTTTGGATCGCTGTTCCTGTATCTGACATGGCATTTAAAAACCAGCAGTTGTTTTTGTGAGGGTCTGTTGAGAATCTGAAGGTGGAGAGGGAGCTCTTGAATGACTTTGGAGGTGAGTGGCTGTGGTCTCACCTGGTGTGATGGGAGTAGCTCCTGCTCTGTGGGAGGATCTGATACCTCCTTGCTGCCTATAACTGATGGGTTTTGAGAGGAAAACTCTCGTATTAAGCACATCAACAGTTGAAATAACTGGTGGATGAGCTTTGATTTTAGACATTTTTAAAAGCAAAAAGCTCTTAGATAATATTGTCTTTTGTTAAGAAATAGCAAGAAAATACGCTCATATTGCTTTGGTATTTTGGATTGGGAACTGCAATCAGTATTACTCTAACACCACCTCTTGAACAACATCCCAATTGATAGGTATCTTTCTTTTCATGATGTGTTACTCAGTATTGCAGTGTTTGATTTGCAGAGAAGTACCTGTATGTCTGTCTAAAATTCTGCTCATTGAATTCCTTTTTTGAAACATTTCATACTATCACTTCCTACAGAATTGTGTTAATATCTTTGAGTTCTCTTGGTTGAAGTTAATTTTATTTCACCTACCATTATTTCTCTCATGCATGGTATTTGAGATACCTGTAGGGTCTGGGAAAAATACTCATCTTGAAATTGTTCTTTTGAATGGTCTGCAACGTCTCCTTCTCTGGGGGAATACATTCTGTAACATTGTTCTATTTTCTATAAATAGAGGGACTACATGGAAACATCGGGCAGTGAAATGTTTATTATAAATGGAAAAAAATATTTGAGGAGGATGATTCTTTTATACAATTGGTAATGTAGGTTCCTATGGCTTTGGTACCCTTTTTTTTAAGTTTCCTTTTTCTAAGTGACTTCTTTGTTTTGCAGTTGATGATGACATTTTTCATTGATGATTATTTTGAAAATCAGATGCATTTTTTAAAAAATACTTTAAATTTTATGGTTATTTACAGCTCATTATTTTGTATTAAGTATTTGAAAACATGTTTTCATTTAACTGCTTGTTTTTCCCAAGAAACATATCTTACCTTCTAAAGTTTTGGCATAGTATTTTATTTTCACAGCTAGAGTTTCTTCTAATGACTAATATGGATGACTAATGTTCAGATGTTGGTAGTCACTAGTCTTACAGTGGATGGAACAGTGTATCCTTGTCTGGAAACCAGGAATAGATGCATGTTCTTGTTTAAATTGTAGAGGAAACTTTGTACATTATCTGTGTTTAATTGAAGAACTGTCAGATGAGGCATTGAGTGTGAGTATCTTATTATCCTTTATTACCAAGGCTTGAGCTTAATTATTGTTAATTTGGTGAGAAATTAAATAGACTAAAAATCCAAATAATTTTTGGGACTTACTGTGCTCTGGTGTTAGTTTCTGAAGCCTGAAGAGATGTTTAGAAGATAATTATGTGAAAGAGACTTAAATGTATGTGCTGGTTTTGTACTTCATTGGGTTTAACCAGGTTCATTGTATATTGAGTCGTCTTCTTGTTCTCATGCATTGGCACAGTAGTACATTCCTGAAGCAAAAATGTTTTTAAATCCAAATGGCTTTTATTAAAGAAAAAAAAAGAAAAAAAAAATCTTACACCCAATATGTTGAAAACCTGCACAATGTTGCCGATCTAAAACATGTGATGGTACTTCCAGCTTATGTTTTATTTCAGAGGCTCATTAAATGCATACCTGTTTTTTATTTAATAAAGTCTTTATGTCCCAGGATATTCAGATTAATGAAGTGTGCATGCATGTGCATGTGTGTCCAGTTTCCCATAGGATTTCCAAAATTTATTATTAGTAGTATTATTTAAAATTAACTCTATGGAGGGTAAATGTTTGTCTTTGGCTCCCTCTATCTGCCTGTCTCTACTTGTCTTTGTGAAGTAACATTTTTTCACAACTTGATCCATCATATAGATTAGAATCAGCAGATAAGATGTCTACAGGTATTTCATATAGGCATTTGGTAAAATAAATAAATAAGTAGAAGTATGGTAAAGAGACATGGAGGACTAGTAAGAAATTTAGTCTTCAAGCTTAAAAGCAAGGTTAATGTCTTTGTGCTCAGACAGTGACTTGTTGAAGTACATTTCCATTCCATTCAGAGTCTAATTTTTGTACTAGGCTTTACATAAAGACACCGCTATATGATCAAAGTACAGTAAATAGAAACATGGATTTAGCTGCCTGTCTTGCAGTAATGTGTGGCATCTGATACCCTTTTGTTTCTGGTCTCTAGTTATGTTAGTACCCTATTGACATAGAAAGAAACTAGAATGTTCTATTACTGATTTCTGACAAACAGAAATTGTTTGATATGCTAAAGCTATTTTTGACAGAAGATAGAAAGTTTTGACAAACATGCATGGCGCAGCAAGTGTCCAATTCTAAAGAGCAAAATAAATGCAAACCACCATTATGGGGAACACAAACAGCCTGAAAGCAAGTTATCAGTAAGCAAATAATTGTTGAACTGTTATGAATGGAATAGGATGTTGAAATAGGGCATGATTGGCTGATGTTACATATGTCCTTGATTACCTTCCTTGTGCTTTTATCCTAATAAGTGACATTCTTTGTATTCCCTTGGATGGCTAGACAGTCTGACACTGAAGAAGAATAAATATTGCATGTGGTACACATTAAGCTGTCATCTAGGACAGCATTTATAAAAAGTAACTAGAAAAATTCATAAGAAATTCTGCAGTGCTACAGTTTCCTGGCTCCAGTCATAATTGTCAAAGTTCTTGACACATTCAGGTCTTCTGAAATGATTTGGGTTTACAGCTACTTGGTGTATGAATAATTATTAAGGATTCATTTTTTCTGATAATGCAGACTGTTAATGTTCTCAAAATGATGCATTTTCATCGAAGACCATGGAGTGATTTTAAAAAAAAAGTGTTGTGTATATAGCTAGTTCTTTTGCAGCGGTCAGAACTAGAAGATGTATATGTTTAAAATAAAACTGAATGATAAAATTAAAGAGCTCATTTTCAAATGCTGTCTTTGAATCTTGGTTGAAATTCTATTATGAGCTCATGTATTGTTACGATTATTGTAATTTGGAAATGGATCTTTTTTATGTAAAATATCAGCCTTCTGTTTTTCTTCACTGACTTGAAATTAAGACTCAAAAGCAACATAGCAGGATATCATCATCTCTGCAAGGACAATGGAGAAAACCCCTTTTGAACTATCTAAGCTGATGAGTTCATGTTTGAATGGTAATTGTTTTACTGTAATTTCAGGAAAAGGGAATTGTAGGAATTATATTCTTCATACTCTTAAATCCCTGAATTCCTTGTGATGGCTTGTACAGTGACCAAGAAATATTTAATGACTCATTTGTATTTCTGTGTGTTTATCTGTGTTTATCTGAACATCATACCGTGATACTCACTATGGTTTGACACAAAAATTCATGATAAATATTTTAAGGGCTTCTGACAATTCTGTCACTGACCATGTCGTTACAACTGTACACTGTATTTGTGGTATAACCTGGTTTTGCTTCATAGGAAAATGCAGTCTTCTTTCATTATTGTTCAGTTCATGTGATTGGGGTTTTTTTTTATTATTACTATTTTTTTACTGAGTTAAGCATATCCCACAAGGAAGAAGGGGAAAAAGCCTGTTACTACCTCATCAAGTTACTTGAAGATTAACATAATTTTATAGGTGGCATTGTGCTTATTCTTATTCCTCTTCCAAGCAGCCTATAACTAACAAGATCTCACTGTGAGTAGCTTGGGAAGATGGACCCATTGGCTCTTTCATAGAATTTGCATTTAACACTAAATGAAAATCTTAAAAGAGTTCTTAGAAAAAGGTTGGGAAAAAATCTGTATTCATGTGAAGGGATAAAGCTGAAACACCTGTTTAGGTTGAAAAAAGTTTTCTCCAAGTATAACACTACTCAAATGTTACAGGTAACTGTTAACTCTGTGGACCACTACAGAGCACAAAATATTTGCCCAACTGGTAAATTGAACTGTAAGCCCCACTGTGGGAAATTGCTTTGCTGTGCTCCAAACAGCAGTTATCTTAGTAATTGTACCTGAATTCTTTTGTGGCTAATAGACAGTTGATGTCCTTCTTACCATGACAGAATTAGTTTATTGCAATATTGTAATGGTAAGAATTTCAGGTAAGATGTGTTCATGTAGTTTGAGAGGGGCTAAGCATGATTTCTAATTGGTGCTGTGAGAGCACTGGCGTTTGAGTTGGGAATGTGCATAACCCCGCATTTCACATTCTAAACCGGCACTCGCAACAAGGAGCTTATCAGAGCAAATTGTCTAGTCCATCCCCTTCCTCACTCAAAACCTAATGACCCTTTATCATCATGGTTTAGATTGCTGGACACAGATGTGAGAAAATACAAGTAATCTACAGGTAACTACAGTAGCTGCACTGATGTTCTCAGAGAACTGACTGCTGGGAAGATAAAAAGCTTCCCACAGAGCCTGTGACTTTCCAGCAGCAAAGCACATCATGAGCTCATACATGAAGTTTTATTTGCTGAAGATTCACAATAAGATGCATTAGGACATTCAGCAGGGTCTCTTCTTAGATGAGCACAAGAATTCAGTGGGGTTGTTAGTTGATGCACTAGTGCATGGCTTCATGCTAAAACTAGAAAGTGCAACAATACCAATAACATCTATTTTTGAGAACACCACAAGCTACAGCTGTAATGTATTGATGTTAATGTAGTTTGTTCCTTGATAGTAAGTCATCTAATGTCATTGGACTTTTTGTCTTGTTATGGAGGTATTCAGGTGTGAAGCAAATGATTTTTAGGAAAAAAAGCTGCTGGCTGTTGAAATACAGTTAGCAGTACACGTGAGATACGAAGAAGTAAAGTAGAAGTAAAGTTTTATATAAAAAGACTGGTATATCATTAACTACCATCTTTTTTACTTTTTTTTGATGTAATCATAAAGTAGATCTAATAATCTCTGTGTTCAGATACTTTGCCAAGGAGTGGGAAGGAAATAAAATATTCTTCAGATAAATTTCACATGCCCTAAGGTTAATAAGGTAATGATTTTATTTACTATTTTTAATTTTTTTAAGATTTTTTTTTGTAATTCAAGAAGCAGTTTTTAGTGATTCAGTAAGGTTGAAATGTATCTATTAAACCATATGGGAATGATCAATGTGAATCAGTCCATCCGCACTTTCTTTCTCTTCTAAAGTAACTTAAGTATAAGCAAGTTACTTACCTAGAAAAAAATGAATATGAATGCTGAAATGCTTCCCCCCCGCCCTTTTTAATCATCTGTAAATTTAGAGGTTGTGAGGAAAGAGATAACATGGCATGAGGGGTACAGGTCATCTGGAAATGATGATTCACAGAGGGTGGTATTAATTATTAAGCAGGCAGTAAGCATTACAGTGGTCATCTTTGCAAAAAATGGTAATCCCTCAAAAAACCAAAAATGCAAGCCTAAGAAAACCTGTGAACAGCCTCCTCCCACCCAGAAAGAAACAAAATACAAATCCCACAAACAACATATCCCTTCCTCTGGTAGTATGAACAAGACAAAGTTCTGTTTGTTTTTTAAGTGAAGTCCTTCTGCCCTGTGCAATCATCCTCAAAGCTTCTGTGGGCTTAGGGAGTTGCTCTGGTGGCAGTTGCTGCTGTCGGTGCCAAACCTTTGAGCAGGAGGGCTGGCTGTAAGGCTGTGCCGCTCGAGCTGAGCCCGTGACCAGAACAGCAGTCTCCTTCATTTTCTGTCCTATTCTTGATCCTCCATGCGAGTGAACTACAAGACACTCTGAAAACTATATAATCTTTGCTCCTCATTCTGTTCTACTTTATGCCCATTTTCCAGCTTATGCCAGCCTAAGTGGTGATAAGCAAAACTCCCTATTGCAGAGCCTAACAGTCACACTCTAAGAAATTGTTTTCTGTGATTACACGTACCTTTAGGTTCACAGTAAAGACATGCAGAAATGTTTTCTCTTGTTCAATAGGACCTATGGGAAAAGAAATACATATTCTCTTGTTCTGTTTTGTCTTTTGATTGAGGAAGACAAAAGAAATAAAGAGTATACATTCTTTAAGAATGATTCCCTCCTTTCTAAAATTTAAATTAATTATGATGAAATCCATGTACAAATGGCAGCAAACATTTGATATATCCTTTTATGATATGTGCTGTGTTTCATATTCAGTAGTGGCTTTAATTCTCAGCTACAGTAGACATACAGAAAAACAGAAAAAACGTTGGCTGTTACAAAGTTTTGTTTGAGCTTTTTAAACTGAGTGATTAGCAGAAATAATGACCCTGTCAGCCTTAATCACATTAAAATGTGGTTAACATCATTTAATTTTTTCCACTTAATATGCGAAAATTTCCAGTAGATTTGCACTGAAGGCCATTGAAATTCCATTAGAACAAGAATAAAAATTTCAGGCATCATTTATTCAGAGAGGGAATAAAGGTCTCGTCTGAAAACTGCTGAATCTTCCTATTAGAGAAACTATGAATCATTGCATTGAGCAGTACCTTCAGCTTCTATGGTACTGCATCTGGCTTGCTTCTGAATGAGTGGAATGCATTTTTACTGTGGTGCTTTTCTGAAAATTGCAACATATAAGATTTTTTCAAATTCAGTAAGAGCTTTCTCTGTAAAGGATTATTACGTAATCTATTTTAACTGCTGTAGAGCTAGGAAAATGCTTCTGGCTTAGACATCTCATCACTGTGAAGTTCCATACTTTGTGTTATTTATAATAAAACATAAAAAAGATGTCCTCTTTCTGATTGATTCATAATGTATAGTTGGGCTTGCTTTGTGGTGAAAAGGAAAATTGAGGACATGCACAGCTTTGTCTAGAATATATGAAGTCTTTTGCACTCATGGCATTTCTTGTTGCAGACTCCACAGGTTTGTACCAGAAAAACAGATGCAATAGCTATGAATGTGCTAGAGAAACTATCAACTGCATCTTTTTCCAAGAAAAGTTTTTGTTTCAAGGAAAGATATAGTATTGGTTAGTGTTATCATGTTTCAGATTGCTGTATTTAGATTCCCATTTTTTTGTCCTTTTTCTGTGTAAAGAAAAGATTTCATCTGGTAAGGGTTTAGCACTAACAGTACAACTATGTGCTTTCCTAGACTTTACTGAAGGGTTTGTATCTAATATTTCTTTATAATCTTACTTTATCTATCTGGTATATCTTTATTGTCTCTGGTACTTAAACTGTACAGTGGATTGTTAGTTTGTTTTGTTTATTAATTGGTATTTTAGACTTGAGCCTTGTTTATTTCAGCCTATTATGTAACTACTGCCCCCTCTTTTTAGTGGGAAAAATGATCAGTATGCATCGGATTTGTGCAGAACAAATTTTAAAATATCAGTATTTGTACAATTTATTTTTAAGCAAAATTATAAGACAGTACAGTGGTAGATAAATAATGTAATGCTAAATACTTTGAGATACACAGTGGTTAAGGAATTTTTCTCTGAAATAGCTGTTGCTAAATTTAAGAATGGAGCAGACCTAACAGGAATTTTGAAGTGTCTCAGGTGTACCTCTGTATGCTGAAGCATGAAGGAAGCTGAGCAGGAAGTGGGTCTGTGAGCAGGACCAGAGCTGGAAACCCTGCAAATGAGAAAAAAGGCAGTAGGAGCATGGGAGTGACCGAAGCAAGAGTAGGAGGGAGGTGTGAATTCAGTGGTGTCAGTTCTGTGGGTCACATTTGGAAGCATCTTGCTGAAGAGCTGTTGGACCAGGGTGGAAGGCTTTGAAGATTGGAGAGTAACACTGGGAGAAGAAAGCAGAGTGTGCAACAGACTATGAAAAACTGTTGGATGGGAAAGTGGCCATATTTTAGGAAAAAGAATCAGAAGAGGCTCTACTTCTTAGATTTTTCTCCTTGGAACCCATGGCATGAAATTGAGAGGTACTGTGTCTTTTTGCTTCTGTGCTCTTAGCAAGTACCTGTGACACCTTGCAGAACAACAGCTTCTAGTCTGTTGGGGGGCAAATGCTCACTCTAGTTCCATTAGCTCAAAGACAAGTTTGTGTAATGGGTATTTAATTAGCACATTCAGTTTAGAATTCAGCATGTTTATTGGTTGTTTTTTTATAAAATGGAAATCATGTGCTGCTATATTAAGTGTCTTAATGCTGTAATGGGGCACATTTCAAAGTCAGAAAATGTCACGATGAAGGTTGTCAGTGCATTTCAGAATCAGTGTCCTGCCCCAAAGGCTTGGCTGCTTAGGGGTGTACCTTTTCTTTATGGCCAACCTTACTCCATGAAGAGGACAAGCTTGCTCTTGAGGATGCAATAGGGTGGGGTAGGTAGGAGACTCCTGATGGAATTCCCTGTTTCTGGAGCAAAACTCCATACTAATGTGGGGCTGTAGAAGGAAGGCCTTATGTTAAAGACTGTTAAACATGCCTGGAGATTTGGTGATGAGGGACTGGATTTTACCTTTGTCTCTTTTAGATATCTGTGATACCAAGTAGGAAAACCTGATTTAAAATTTTTGCACACTTTAAAATTATAATGCTCTTAATTTTCTTTCTTTGACTGGTTAGTCTGATGAAGCCCAGTGCTATTATAAGTGCTATTTTAAAAATTGTGCCTTGTCTAAATTTTGAGATGAATTACTGCCAAGCTATGATACAAGTACTGCAGCCACCTCTTCTGCTTTACCGATGCTGCGAGTGGTACTGGTAACTCTGTGTGATATAATGGGCTACTTCTGACTTTATGTACATTTTATTTTGGAAGAGAGGAACTCATGAAGTCTGGTTGTCCAGGAGTTTTGAGTCTTGTTTTCTTAGGACCCTGATTCCAAATTGTTACTCCTCCTTTAAAAAGCAGTGACATGAGGCACTGAACAGAGTCTGGCAGTCCTACTGCTGCTGGTCAGCTGGCCAGCACTAGCCAAGTCCACTATGTGGGGGTTGAGTTCTTTCTGCCTTCTTCCCAGTGAAGGCATTGGTTCTTACAGAAGATGTAGGAACTTGATTTGTATGAAATTGAGACCTCTTTGTCCTCCTGTGCATTTCTGCATAGCATTTAAGTACTTTTGAATTCACAAAGTGTAGTGCTTCCTTGTAACTATATGGTAATCCCTAAATTACTGTAATCCCTCCTCTGCATTCAGTACAGAACCAGTTATTGTTGGTAGCAACACAGTGTAATGACTTCCATAAATTAATTAAGGTGGTGATTTGTTGTGGATTTTTTTGTTTTGTTTTGTTTTTGTTTTTTTAACAGCAGCTGATTGTTCTGCACTTAGTATTGGGAGGCAGTTCACAGAACCTTGCTGCTGCCCTGGGTTGAAATAGTTCTGCTAATTTCCAGCCTATTTTTTTCCATGGCTGGCTTATTTCATTGGTGGTTCAGGCAGCTTTGTCCTGTAGACTAAATAGTATCTTACCTAATTGGTGTTTATCTCGTGTACTTATTTAAAGCAGGCAGTATCAATTTTCTCTCTCTCTCTGTCATTTACATGAGGTTCCCATCTCTCTGATAATCTTAGACATGTTCTGAATTTAGCTGACAACAGCTGCTCGTAGTGCTCCATGTGCTGTCAGGAGTACCTTGTATGCAGATGTAAAGCATCCTGTTAAGGAAAGGGAAGCATTTGCAGTAGCATCTGTAGATGGCATTTGCCTTTTCCCTGTTGCATTGTCCTGGTGGCTTAGAATTGCTTCAAAGAACACTAACCTAGTATGATCTCCCTTCTATGTCACTCTCAGTTGACAATGATGATGACTTTCCTTGAGGAAAATGTCTCCTGCTCCTGTATTGAACATAAAATTTGCATGCAACTAATATTTGTGTCAAGGTCATTAATGCATTTAACATGGTCAGCCCTAAGTTTGATCCTGGTGAAGCTTGATTTAGTACCCTAAAAGATTAATTTGTTCTCCTGTTATCATACCCAGTGCATTGCTCAGTCCTCAGTCTCTACAAATCCACTTTCCCTTCTTCTCCACTGAATGCACAGTTTTACACACAGCACACTATCAAATACTTTATAGATGTATTTCTCCTGCACGGAAAATCATATGTCATATCAATGAGAGAATAAATTTATGAGGACATGCTTTATTTTTTCCTTTAAACCAAATTACTTGTGTTTACCCAAGGTTATTTTCTGTCATCATTTCTTCTTTGATGGTGTCATTACTCAACCAAACTAAGACTAAAATTGCATTGTTTATGTTGATTAAGTGACTCTTTGGTGGAGAAATGCATAGACTATCGTGTCCCAGAATAACTGCCCAATATGATTTTTTAATATTTTTCCTTTGACTAGGTCTACTTTTAACCATCTGTTACTCACTAGGGCTCTTCCCTGTTGAGTGGGTCTTTTCCAAATTTAAATTCTATGCTGCTTCTAAGAGAGAAGAAAACAGGAGAAGATTAAAATAGGAACAATGCTTTTCATTGAAAATGTCATTGAAGTGTTCATTGTTACTGGAACGTTTCTCAAACCCTATGTGCTAGAAGAGTGTAGGTGATTGCTTGAAGCAAATAAACAACATTTCTAATGATAAGAAAGCATCTGGATGCAAGTTAAATAATTCACAATGTCAGTAGTGCTTTGGATGTATGTATTATTATAGTCATTTCTTGCATAATCGGATGAAGTGTTTTCAACTGCTGTTTTGGATGGCAGGAATGAATTTACAGAAAGTAGAAATCATTTTATTGAGGCTGTTGGAAATCTAGATTTTTTTTCCTTTTACTTGGGAGATGATTAATGTTTTACATTTTTGACTGCATATTTATGTCATAGTTTTTCTTTTCAATGTAACTGTAGATCAGATCACATTCCTTATATATCCCATGCATGTTTGAGCTACTTGGAAAAAGTGAAATGATGTGATGTTTAGCTACAGAGAAACGTCAAAAACAATGCATTTATATGATATGAAAGATTTGCAAGCGCAAGCTAGCAATTGATAGTAATATTATAATTAGCTCTTTATAACAGCCTGTTTTTTATTCATGAACATTTTCATTTATGTTGACAACTATCATGTTTGCCACCACACATGGAGCCTTTTCTTTACTTGGAAGAGACTGAACATGAATTAGTATGTTTTTGGGCTTATGTTCTGACTTTCTATTGGAAAATGGGGTTTGGGCCAAGTCACAAAAATAAAAGTAGCGTTCTTTTTAGATTTGACTTTTTGATTCCCTTGTTAGTGCTAGTGTTCGTAAGGGTAAAGGATACCACAGAGCACTGGTGATGGTGCTTCTTTTCAGTCAATTTGGTTTTTTATTCTTCAAACTGCTGAGGGTGTTGAATGCTTCCTAATCCCATAACTGATACAAAAATGAAAATAGGTAAACTACAGTTTTATAATAAATCAAATTTTAGTTTTTTACGTGCAAATAAAAATGCCCATAGAATGAGATTATTTACTTCTGACAGAAATTTACTCATTCCATTTTCAGCCTTAAAAATCTCTGTGTCTAGCAGATCCTTCAGTCTGTCAGATAAAGGAAGCATGACACTTATCCAGATACTTATTCTGGCCTCTGAAAAAAAATCAAAGTTACTGCTCCCCTAGGACAAGTATGTTTTAGTAGATGATTCAGACATGGGTAATTTTTTTTTTTCATTTCACTATAGTTTAGACAGATAAACAGACTGTGTCTGTGGAATTCAACATTTTTGTGACAGCTTTTCAAATTAGTGAAGTACATTTCATACAAGGCATCTCTGCAGGCTGTGAAAATCCTGAACTCATTTAGTGTCTTACGCAGACATGAACATGTTCATATGATAGTCCAGTATATGCTGTTGTATTTATTAGACACTTTCTGGGGGGAAGTTTATCAGGAGGAGGCAAGACCAAGGCACATCACATAATTTTATTTATGGCATATAAGGTGTGGGTTAGTTTCTAAAGCAAGCTATAAAAAGAGGAGAGGGGAGAAGAAAGAAGAAGAAGCTTTAAGAAGAAAATGAGGAAGAGAGCCCCAGTTTTAGTACTCTGAATTGCCCTCAGAAGAGCCTCCTACTTCATTAACTATATAGGGAGAAGGGTTGAGATTAAGTATCTAAATCAGGGGTCTGAAATAAAGCCTTGTATTCTTTGAGTTGTTCTAGGTTGAGTATTAACCATTCAAATAAACACTTTTGTTGTTATACTGAGGGGATGTTCTTTCTCTGGATAAATGCCAAAGTTAATTTCTTTTTTATTGAGTAGCATATTCCAGCCGAATAGCAAATTTGATCTTTTCTCATCAGAAAACCCACAACTTAGCCCAGTGTCACCAGTTTCTGGTGATTCTGTGATTCTTTTCACTCATCTCATTAAAATTTTTTCTTAAAACTTGTAACTGTAGTATTGTGTAGTCACAAAATATGCATAAGTAGTTGTTAATGGCCCAAGTTGCAGGGGGAGTACGCAGGGTTTATTATTTTAAATCAGATATTCTTATTGTAGTTATATTTGACTCTCGCAATTTTAATACTTAGGGTAATTTTTAGCAACTGATAGGGGAAGGAACATTCATGTGAGTTCTTTGGTCTGGAGAGGCTCTGCAAATAAGATCACACAGGCTAATTCTGAAGAAGTGAGGAAGGTATTTCCCTCTATCTTTTGTGAGAAGCAGAGAATATTTCAGTAAGAGAACTAGGGGGGAATATGCTGACCCAGTTTATTTAGGTTTCATTAAATTGTTGTGTGACTTCAGTGAAAACCAAAACTAACAATGTCATAGTCTGCATTTGTGTTACCCATTGCAGGATTTAAAATTAACAATAGAGAAATAAATAGCCAATTAGTCTTTTTATTGTCTTATTTCAAGTATCATTAGTATATATTTCTTTCCTTACATGGGTTCTCTATGTAGAGCTTATTTGTTTCTGGGAGTATGGCTTGGTGTTTGCTTGCGTGCATATAGTATAGAAAAGAACTAAAGAATAAACGAAATTTTAAAATAATAAAATAACGAATGAATTTAAAATTATGTTGTCCATTGTGTATTTCATGTAAACTTTCTCTTGTTAAGGCATCACATCTTTGGGGTTTGTAAATTCATTCAAGTTATGAACTTTTTATGAGTTTATGTTTTTGAGATTTTACTATAATAACATTGATAAGAATTGTCTTACGTTGTACAGGTTTCTCAAGAATAGTTTTCCATGTGACATAAAGAAGTCCTGTCAAGAGACAAAACTTAAAATTATCATGCTGTAGCATAAGCCTGACTATAGAATAGGAACTCTTTCTACTAATCTGTAGTAGCATCTCAGTCATCATCAATTTGCATGGAAGTCTTGTGATTGATCTTTGCTCCTTCTGCTGTAATTTATGAATGAGTAACTGTTAAATTATTTTGTTATAGTCTTCAAGATAACCATTCTAAACTATACATTTTATGAATGATAGCAGAAAGAATGATAAGATGTGACTTTAAAAGCTCTTTCTAGTCCAGAGTATATGTGTTTAAGCAGGGCTTGTTGTGCCCATAACTAGGAAATGTAACATGCACAGTTTGTTGCAGTCTCTGTTAGGTGGGTTCATCAGTAATTAGTCTTGACTCGATCCCTGCTGGAGGCATCTCTTTTTTGTCTTTTTAGTTAAGACAGAATTAGTGTTCACAACTGGCAGACCCAGGAGAGCTAGAGACTGTAAGCCTTTCACGTGCCAGCAGGTGCTACAGTGACAGTGTAGTACCACTTTTCTTGTTGTTTAAGTCATAATTGATTTTGGTTTGATACCAATTTATAATCAGTTTCAATTGCCTTAGTGGGGACCATAATTTGGGTAGAGCTATTACTACAGTCTTGAAACTTAGATCAGAAATGAATGTTATAAAAATGAATTTTAAGATCTTTATTCTTCATGAATGATGCTTCTAACAGATGTTTAAAATAGGGTTACCTTGACTGACCTTTTGTTAGGTTACATAAGCTGTATAATGTACGGAAAAATCTTTTCTTACTGGGAACTCTATGTCAGCAGAAAAATAATCCTGAATTATTTTATTTGTTTTTCTACCATCTTGATAATTTCAAATTCAAAGTGGTTGTAGGCCGTGAACTTTATTTTTCTGTAATGCATTCTTTATTTCTCCTAGATACAGAAATACTTTGTCCATTGACCACTGTCTGTACTTGATCTATAGGTTCGGGTTCTCTGGTATTACTTCTTTCAGAGCTCCCACATCTTGCAAACCAAAAAAGTTTCATGTCAGTTAAGCCAAGTCTTTATGTGAAATACGTTCAAAAAGTGGTTGATCATACCTATGAAATTGTCAGTGAAGTGTTGTGTCCTTACGTGTTCTTAGCCTATCATTAAACAGCCAATGTCTCTGGGTAGCTCTCTAGACCAGGTAAGCTGAGAACCCTCTGCTACTACCATATTTATTATGTTAGTTTGTTAACAGAACCATATCTTGAGGGCATAAAGTGCTTTGATAGGGATTTTCAGAATATTACCTTGATTTTTTGAATTCCCTTGTTAACCGGTGTTTTCTGCCTGGAAGAATCCATTTGTAAGTGATCTCATATGGGATAATTTTTACTCAGGAGTCCTGCCATTTATAAGCATTCTTCATTAATAAGTAACAAAATTCCTGACTGAACCTAGCTCCATGGTATTGGTGGTTTTTGGGTGATAGGCTAACTTAAGACACGCAGTCCTTAGTAGTCTTCATCTGTTCCTGCAGCACCTTTCAGTTATATTGGCACAGCCAGTTCCAAGGATTTGTGGGAAAGTGAACTGGTGCATCTTAAAAGGTAGTGGCTGGAGAGGGAGGCTATGAAAGAACTAAATTCTCCCTCCAAAAGCTGCTTTTTTACTGGGTTATTTTTGCTGGTGAACAGCTTGAGTATGCCTGCAGGGAGTGCTGGTAGGGGCCCTGCTTCATGTGCTGAGCTGATAGCAGAAAAGCAAGTGTAACATCTGGACAGGTAAGGAATGGGATCAGAAGCTCATGTCCAGGTTATGAAAATGTTTCTTTAAAGTCTGGGATGTAGCTTGAATAAAATAGTAGGTGCAATACTAGTCACCCCATCTAACAAATGATTTTGCAGAATTATTGGAGATTTAAGATAATGGCCGTGATAGAGATCAAGGCTTTGGAAGAACTTGATTTGACACACGAGGCAGAGAACCTGGGATTACTTACATTTCAAAGGATAACGTTAAGGAGCTAGAAACCCGTCTATAATAAATGTCAAATGACAGTGTTGGTCAGGAACCTCTATGATTCTTTTTTTGATACAGTTGAAATTATGGTGAAGTTTAAAAATATGAAATCTGGATCTGGTAGAACGAGATACTTTATGTACCCATTCTGTCTTAAGAGTCCTGTGATCATGGGATGTGTGGAAAGTCTCTAAAAGGTAAAGAATTTTAAGGGCTCTTCCTCTTTTGAGGCCCAACAGTCTGTGTTAGGAGATGGGAGTGAGACCTAGTATGTGAGATGGGTTCTCCACGTTGGCCTCTGGGAGGGTTCAGGTGGATGCAGTGACTAAACACTGGGGGTGATATGAACTTCAGACAATGGGAAGGTATTGAGGAGCTTAAAGCATTCAGGATGTTCAGGATAAATGCAATGCTGAGTTCCTCAAGCTCTTGGTTGAGAGCAGCCCCATGTGTGGAGGCAGTGCTTTTGTTCAGAAATGTCACTGGGAAGCATTTGCAGGTGAGGGCTGGGAAAGGACTTCTTGAAATTGAAGGATTGCTGTGTTTCATCTGGCCAGCTGGGAACAGGGAATAAAAAATAATAAACTTATAAGCACCGCTGATGATTTAAGATGTGGTTGCCGAGGTCTCTAACAGGTACTCCCAAACCTTCTGTAGATTTGTCATCTTTATAAAAAACTTACCATGGTGAGAAAGAAGGTATCTTTTTATTCCTTAATGTTTTCCTGTTTAGTCATCCTTTTCCCTTATGTAATGCAAGAAGAAAGGGATGCTCAGAAAGGCAGGAAGCAATAATGAGTGAGAGCATGGTGCTCCAACACATCGGAGTGACAACCACCTGTGCTTTCCTCTTCCCCTTCTTCACTTCTGCCACAGACCATTTCTGTGATACAGAGTCATTGTACACATTTGTTCTGTTATTTTTACCATCCCGTCCTTCCTTAATTGTAGAAATTTGGAATGAAAGCTTTCTCAAGCTGTGACTGTTTCTGATCTCTGTAAGAATACATATACATATTATCCTGTGCACAGCACTGAACTGTGGGACCTGATCTCCGTGGAGTCTGTGCACGCTACCAGAACAGAAGGGAAGGACATCACCTAGGCACTGTCTCATGCAGTACTGGTGCTTCAGCAGAATAGGTCTTCCTCTCCCATCCTACCAAATCAACTAAACCTAGTGGTTGTCATGGTCTTGGGACGTGCCTAACTCATCATTTCAAATACTTTGTGGTTTCATTTGAAACCTCATAGTGGATGAGGTTTCAAATGACAAAAGAAATCCACAGAGAGGAGAGAAGAAACAAGATACTTTTAAGTCAATGATTTTTCCTTTAATTTGAAGAAAAATGTTGGAACAATTCAACGATTTTAATCCCCCAAAAGCAACCCAGTTGTCTTCACAAATTCATACTGACAGTTCATTACTTGTCTAGATTGTCAGATGAGTCTAATATTTTGTTTTTGGATAAATTTAATGGTCTTGCATATAACGAAAAGATATACTGCGTATTGGGATTTTTATTAAGCGTTTAAAGGTTTCAGTGCCTTACAACATTCTCATAAACAAGATAGGAAATATTGGCTAAATGGAAACTACTGGAAGTTGAATGTGCAAGACTGGTTGGAAGATAATACACAGAGCATGGTTATCAGTTGTTCACTTTCCAAACAAAGAATATCTCATTATGAGAACTGCAGAAGCAGCTACTGTTGAATACTGTTATGTATTTCCATTAATGAGCTGGATGGTGAGCACTCTGGTTAAATCTCTGGATGACCTCCAATCTAGGAGATGTCCATGTATGTGTAGAAGAAAATTAGGACCTGGGAGCATCTCAAGAAATAGAATAAATCATTAGGAAAAAATAGCCACGGTGCAACTCCTGAGAAGGATTTTATACAGGAATAATTAACTATGCAAACATAGTATTTAGAATAGCTAGTCAAATGGGGTCACGCAATAAGTTATAACCCGAGCATGAGATAATGTTGCAGTGCTGTCACAAAAAAGCAAATGCTAGACTGGGTTTAATAAACAGGAAAATCACCTGGAAAATGAGTTAATCCTCTAGTTATTTTTAATGTTTATAAGATATTATTATTGAAAGCTCTGAGAAGTGTATCGGGTACTGTGTGCTTTCAGAAACTTTCAGACCAATTGAAGAGAGTCCAAACAAAAAGGTTCAAAGTTAGAAGTAATATGTGGCTTACAAGGAAAGCTCAAAATAAAAACTACCTAAAAATTTTAAGATATAAGTAGGGAGCCTATAGGCTCAGTTTAACTAAAATAAAGGTGGCTGAGGCTCCACCTATGGAAAACGTTAATAATAGGGAGCAAGCACTAAACAGATTGAGTTCAGAAGCCTTTAAAAATCAGTATTGTTCAGAACTGCCAACAGGAAGAGCCCGTTGGAATTTCTAAGTCCTCTTGTTCTCATTCCTGTCCGGATCTTTTTTCAATCTTTTGTAAATTTTGATCATTTAGTTTGACCTTACCTACATTTGTTTCTTTCCTTCTTGTGCTGCCTGGTATTTTCTTTTTCCCTGCTGTGCTCTTTTGTTTCTGCCATTTTCCACTCATAGTTCAGGTGTAGAACAGAGATACAATTGTTTCTCTTCCATTAGTTAGATGGTTTTTTGGTCTTGCCTGTACAAAAGCATACTTTCACAAATCACCTTTCTTCTCAGGGGTCAGTTTTTCAGATCATCGTGTCTTGCAGGTGTCCACTAAGCTTAAGCTTTCTCTGCAGCTTCTCTCTTCCATCACTACTTTAGATTTCCATCTGAACTGTCTCTGTTCCCAGCTGGATTTCTCATGTGAAACTCTCTCAAATATTGATCTGTAGGTAGTGTACATTCTGCAACTTCCATACCTTTTTATTTTGGTTGGCTGCAGGTTTTGGTTTTTTCTGCCTCAGTAAGCATCACCATTTTAAAGTGAAGGCACCCCCTTCTGTATAACTCCCATTTCTGGTGCTCTTTGCTTATTGGCCTTCTCAGTGGAGTGCCCTCATTTTTAAACCTTTCTCCACGGTCTTCTGCATCCTGATTTAGGATCGGGAGTTAACTCTGGTAGTTGTTCTGATCCATCTGCACTTGAAGTCACTGGCACCTGTGGTTTACTAGACAGGCTGATAGTGCTGGTGATATTCCTTATGTCTTTATCAAACGACAGTCACAGTGCTAGGTAGAAATGAGCATCTGAATTCCACTTCAGTGCTTTCGCTGATCAGAATTTTGGGTGCTGCCTTCACTCATCAGTTGATGAAGTTTCGGTTTGCACTTGCCTTGGTTTTGTTCTTGTGTCAGGCTTTTATACAATCGTAATAGGCTTTTCTGCTTGCCATTACAGAATGAATGGATGTCTTGCTGTCTCTTGAGTCTGTATTTTTTTTCCAGAAAAGATATTTTGTCTGTTTTCTGGCATCAATCAGACTTCAGCTGAGGAACCCTCTGTAGTTGCTGTTGGCACACTCCTCTCCACAGGGGAGGGAGGAACCAAGCTGCCCCAGTCGGGAAAGTATGTTGAATGTCACAGAAATCCCATGCTGTTAGACTGTTTTCACTTAGGTTTTGGTTTACTTTGTTAGGAGGGGTTTTCATCTCAAGCAGTTCCTTGTTTCTTAAAGTAGTTTCAGCTGTTAATCACACTCATTGGTGCTGCCAGTTCTACTTTTTGGATTTTTACTTTCCATTTTGTTACATTTTAGTGTGCAGTGACGGTTTTTAAGTGTCAAAAGTCTTTAAGCATAAAATCCAATACTCTTCATTATTCATTTTCAAGTATAGCATGAAATAATGGAGAGATACTCCAGGATTAGCTTATCTTAAAAAAGGCCCAAAATGAGTGTACTATTGCTCTCCTTTTACAGAAATATGTAATTTTCCTTGGAAAAATTATGTGCTCAAATAAAACACACTTTGACATTAATTGTTACCATTTGTTAAGACCATTTTGTTCTCTTTAGCACACTTGGTTATCCCTAACAGGAAGGAAAATGTGCACTATTATTTTATTGATTATTAGTTAAACATTCTACTTTGCGGAAAATGTGAATTTGAAATATATTAATATTTATATTTGAGTGTTTACGTTTTTGTTTATTTTCTTTATTTTGATCACATTTAGGGGAATTCCTCGGTACTTTTTAGTAATTCCTGTGACATTGAAAGTCGCAAAAGTAAAACACTCGGGCAGAGAACCTGACTGTCTGTACAGAGTGGGATGCAGTACCTTATTCTTTTAGTGAGGCTGTAGCAGGTCTGATGTCAGTCACTTCAGAGACCTTTAGACCTCAGTGCTCATTTATTGCTAAAATGTACCAGCTCTGCTCCTGCATTATGAAGATCGTCTGTCAACACTTTGAGATATTCTCCTTTGTTATTAAGCTTGTGATGCTCTACACTGTCAGGTTTTTTGCCAATTATAGTTAAGGTACAATGGTGTATTCACTGGATCAAAGTCTCACACTGGCGGTAGAGGAATGATTTGTAAGTCTTTATTCATCTGAATCGTACAATAGAATACCTGAGGAATGCAAATAATCCCTCTAAGGACTCAATAGAAAAGCTGTTAAAATGACAGTCTAAGACTATTATTATTCTGAATTGGTGTTTTAGCCAAAGTAATTATTTCTTATCTTGTTGTTCCACAATAGTTCTTAGTTTATTAGTTATGATGACCATATTTACCAAACAGAACTTGAATCCAATTTTTGACATTACTTTCATGCTCGTTTCACTTTTTCAAGTTTACACGTTTCATTCCATCTTTCTTTACTTGGCACATTATTTAATGAGTCTAGAGACCAATGTTAGATAATTCCTTAAAAAACATCTATAAAGGATGTATGCACATATGTTGAAGTATACTTATGAATTGTAGATTCTTTTTGAGATATGTTTTTTGTAAAACATTGGCATTTATAAGCTCTGAACTTCGATACCAAATTTGTTAGCCAAAATAAATTAGTTAACTACAAATGTTAGTTTTAGAAACGCTGTTAAATGTCAGAAACCACATTGAGAAGCACCTTAATTGTGGTTTTCAGTTCAGATGTTTCTGAAGGCAGTGTTTCAGCATCAGGCCTGGATACCAGACCATGTTTTCACTGGATAACTGGAAGCAAGAAAAGATTAGTATAATGAGGATTGAAAAACATTGACGGGGTATTTACATAAGTAAATGATAGAAGACCAGCCTTATATAACAAACGTGTGAAAACTGTTGAGTGAACTTCTATATTCTTTGTCCCATCTAAAACCCTACTCAGTCGGCCATGCACTTAATCTCATAATAGCTCTGATCCCCTGCTATTTTCTTTGACAAATGTGTGTTGATGAACTTGTGGTTCAGTTCATTTTTTTCTGAAGTGACATTTGCATTGATTATTTAAAGGTTTGCAGGCCACAGTTTCAAAGCACTTTAGTATAATAGCAGCTAAAACCTTAGTCTAAATCTTGCAGATTAGCAGGACTAAGAAAAAGAACTCAGCAAGCATAAAGCCCTGTGCTGTATGGTGGGTGCTTCAGGTCTGAAACATCGCTGGCACCCAAAGTGCTGTGGTTTGTAATTTGATTATTCGTGTACAGGAAGTATTCCCATGGCTTCTGTGTTTGCTTGCTGAGCACAGAGCTCTCATTCTTACCATTCATCCCTGTTTAGTAGTAGTGTCCTATTAACAGTAGTGAACTCCTCCTCCCAGGTGATTAATAAATGTCTCCCTTAAACTTACAGTAAATACTTGCAGTCATGAATATGATGCTAATGTTTAAAGATATTTTAAACACCACCTACTGCTCTAAAGTTTTCACAAAATCACAGAATATTCTTAGTTGGAAGGGACCTACAAGGATCATTGAGTCCAGCTCCTGACCCTGCACAGAACATCCCCAAGAGTCACACCTTGTGTCTGAGGGTATTGTCCATCTGGGTGAAGAAACTTCTTGAACACCCGACCTAAACCTCTGCTGACACAACTTCAGGCCATTCCCTTGGGTTCTGTCACAGGTCACCACAGAGAAGAGATCAGCGCTGCCCCTCTGCTTCCCCTCATGAGGAAACTGTAACTGCACTGAGGTCTCAGTCTCCTCCAGGCTGAACAGACCCAGTGCCTTCAGCTGTTCCTCATGTGGCTTCCCCTCAAGGCCCTTCACCATCACTGTTACCCTCCTTTGGACACTCTCTAAGAGCTTTATAACCTCCTTACATTGTGGCACCCAAAACTGCCCCCAGCACTCAAGGTGAGGCTTCCCCAGAGCAGAGCGGGACAATCACATCCCCTGCCTGGCTGGTGATGCTGTGCCTGATGTACCCCAGGACAGGGTTGGCCCTCCTGGCTGCCAGGAGGCTTTTTGCCAGTTTTGTTAACTTTAGTAGGGTAATAAACATTCAAAAACCAACACCATGAGTTTGGAGCTCTGAATTCGTTGTTTTATTCAACTAAAAAAATTGATGAACAGCAAACTGTTGTAAATGCTGCCAGTTATTGAAGATGAATAGGAATTTTTTCTTTATTTTAAAATCATAGTATAGTAGCCAGAGGGTTTGTCCTGGGACAACAGTGGAAAGGTGGGAAAAAAGAGTAGAAACATGGTCCTGTATTGATCAGCTGTGGCATACTCCAAGATCAATATGCAGAAAAAGCAGGTGCCGCTTGCTATATAGGAGTGTAGTGTTCTTTTCTATCTGCTGATATCAGCAGTCTTAGCTACTGAGATACTTTTTTTTTTATTATTAAAAAAAAAAAAAAAAAAAAAAGAAAAAAAAGAAAAAAAAAACCTGAAGGCCTAAATTTTACCACATTTGATAAATATAATTCTTGGAAGTACATTTTTCTCTCAGAAAGTTTTATTCACTTTTTAGATTGCAAGTATTTAACCTCTACCAAACACCGAGTTATTGCCCCAAATTATGCCTATTTCTGATAGATGAAATGCCAAACAGAAACCAAGAAACAGTGAAATGTTAATGGAGTACACCTGAAGCAATTGCTGCCTGTTAATGCCTTGACCTTGGAAAGCAATACACAAAAAGATGGCATCATAAATCCGTGCAATTCTTATGAATATGTATGTGCTACTTGATAATAATGAATGTGGTACAGCCATGCATGCACTACAAGATAATGTTGTGCCCTTTGTTGTCTACAGGTTGATAAAAATTAAAGAGTGGGTGGACAAGCACGACCCGGGTGCTTTGGTCATTCCTTTTAGTGGGGCCTTGGAACTCAAGTTGCAAGATATGAGTGCTGAGGAGAAACAGAAGTATCTGGAAGAGAACACGACACAAAGGTTAATTAGCATTCATTTTCCCTACACTTTATTATCAACTATTTCCTTGCAGTAATTTAATTGCTTGCGCTGATAGAATAATAAATGACAGAGTAATTACCATTATAAAGAGAGAATCTTCTCCTTTCTTTACCATGAGACAGAGTGAAAAGATTTATTTTAAATTAAGTTTTTAACTGTCATCTGTCATCTCTGTACAGTGTTTTAATTATAACATAGGTATTAGTTATGTATATTTTTGAGAAAGAACAATCACCAAAACTGTTTCGTCATCCATGGGGAATAAGGACAGTGGAGAAAATTTTGCCATAATTTTCTGAAGAACTATAATAAATTGTTTCAATATTGAATTTCAGTCAAACAGATACGCTTTCATGACCTGGAGTCCTGAAAATTGCATGAGACAAGAGTGCTGCCTGATAGGGTGATTTATATTTATCCCATGTTTCTGTAGCTTGCCAAATAAACAAATCAAAATACTATCTTTGTGATTTTGCAGTAAAGAAGTAGTTCTTCTGAAGAGAGTGAAAAAAAGTGAAAGGCTACTGCAATTATTGCTGTGTTTAAAAGTAGATGTGGTATCTTCAAAATATGTGATGTCTTTCCACATAAATTGATTACTTGGTGCATTTAGCTGTTTTATGTGTATATGCTGAATGAATTGGATTCCTTCCCCCTTTTTTTTTTTCAGTGCTTTAGCAAAGATCATTAAGGCTGGATATGCAGCACTCCAACTAGAATACTTTTTCACTGCAGGCCCAGATGAAGTGCGTGCATGGACCATCAGGGTAAGATTCATACTTATTCATCAGCTATATCCAGTTCCACACTATTGAATTCAGATTGATATCACTGACTTTGAAGTTTGTCATGGTGGCGGTTAGCTAGTCATTACAGATGAGGTTTTTGTCCAGGATAACTTTAATTATTTGTGAGCTGCTGAACAGTGAAAGTGGAGCTGCATTGATTGAGGCAGGTAACAATTGATTCTGCCTATTACATAGTCTGAATTTCTTCATCCTGTAGAATCTGTCTACCCTCCTCCTGTGGTCAGAGATAAGACGTACCAGTATTGTGCTTGCTTAATCTGTGTGACTGGGTTTGTCTGCAGTGAAATTGATGTTGCTTTTCATTTTGTATTCTCTAAGTTTGTTTGGGTTGCGGATGGTTCATTCCTCCTGTGCTTTGCTGGGATTACATTTTCAGCAATAAAAGCAATATAACGTCATTATATTCCTCGTGGATACACAGTTGGGCTTCAAATCCTAAAACCAGTGTGCAGTAATTCGGGTCTTTTACTGACTTTAGTATTTAGACCTAGTTTATTTTGGTAGTTTTATATGTTTATTTGGGAACCTATGTAATGCCTAAAATGATATTATGTATTTTAAATACTGATGTAGGATGGTTATAACCATAGACATCAACTAATTTATTCCCAGAGGACAGTAAGGGCTGAGCTGTAGTGGTTTGCCTTTGAATGTAAATATGTTGTAATATAAAGATCAATATTGAAAAACATTTTGGAATGTGTACAGTTGCAAACTCTTATCTTAAAAATCACAACAATGTCAACTTTTGGAGTGCAGTTCAGTCTTTGAGCTTCTATTTTTTGCATCAGTGTATTTAGGGCTGTGCAATGAGTTTCAGTGCTGTATTTAATTTCATTCACTGGAATTAATTTGTTTTCATTAATCAACATAATTTCCTGTGAATTTATATTTTTAATAGTACTTCTACAGATGTTTGTGTATGTGTTTTATCACATTAAACTTATTTTCTTGTAAGCATGTGTGGGGTTTTTTAGCTTTTTCTTCTCACCTCTGTTTACATGATAACTGCTTGCTAAAGTCCCTGAAATAGCGACCAAAATGATATAAAAGCAGGAGTTTTGTTGTTCTTGCCATAATTTTTAAAAGCACATTGTGAAATTCCACTGTTTTCAGTAGGAGAAGTGCTTGCTCTTTATTAGAGAATTTGAAAGCTGGTTTATCTTAAGACTGATTGTGAGTATCTTTGATTTAATGTGCAAAGATATTTAGTCAGGTAAGCATCAGTGAGTAGCCATATTAACCCAATACATCTTTTATTGTAAAAACTGTGCTTTACAGTGTCAGACTCCTTAGCACTTTAACATGCTTTATTAAGCAGCCTTTAGGTCACCATTATTGCTCAAATTTCTCTCCATGGTTGTATGTGCACAGAATGTATGTCCTTGTAATTTAAAGCATGCAGCTATAATGCATTCTCCTCTATTGCATAAACTTAAATTATCATAAAGTCTTCTGTGATTTTTTTATTTTTTAGTGATTCAGTCGTTGATGTTTTGGCAAGAATATTCAGTTTGTTCTATATCAAACTTACTAAAATTATTGTGAAATAAAAATAAGCTAATGTGTATGGCTTGACATCCATATGTCATTTCTCATAGCGAATGTTGTTTGCCATGACTGTTATCTTTAATTGAAATTATTTGGATGGAAGTGAAAGTCTTGAGTAATTCAGATTTTAAAGTTATTTAAAAATCTTTATCTTACTCACTTTCTGTGTAGAAAGCTGGGGTCGAAGCGAATCTCACAACAAAACAACAGTCATAGCCTCTAAAATCGATACTGCTGTTGATACCTATTAGGGAAAACAAAGCTGCTGCTCTTTAATGTCGCTTGGTTTATCTGTGACGAAGGCACTGCCTGTGTCCCAGTATTGAGGATCACCCAGCTGCATGTGTGACATTTTAGCTGATAGGAAACAAAGTTTCAGCAGAACCTAAAAGCATATAATAAAGAAGAAATCTCTTTCCTGCAATCAATCTTCTTAAATGCAATTAATTTTCTTCTGGTCTTTCCTTTGACAGAAAGGGACGAAGGCTCCTCAGGCAGCAGGGAAGATTCACACAGATTTTGAAAAGGGATTCATTATGGCTGAAGTAATGAAATATGAAGATTTTAAAGAAGGAGGTTCAGAGGCTGCTGTCAAGGTGAGCTCCCCATCTTTTTCTTCTCCTTACAGATGTGCCATTTTTCCATTTCAGATCTGATTTTTCACTGGAAAAAAGTTCTTAATGCTAAGTGAATCTTCAGTCACCTCTAGCAATAGACCAAAATCCATTTTCATCTTTTACTTAGGAAAGTGTTCAAATGCACCAACTCACTGGACAGAAATGCCACTATTTCAGTACCCAAGATATAAAAGTGCATGAACTACATGTCAGCACTAAGACCAAATATTGTGCTAATGTGTTGGGGTGTTTTTCTCTCTCTTTACATATTTGTCTTCAGAATTTAATAAGCTTTAAAACTGACTTGTTTTTTAAAAGTCAGATTTTTAAGAAGAGAGATTTTTTTTTTACCAGTTCTAAAAAGAAACATGAAACAGAAAAATCTGTTTCTTCTAAAAATGCGTCATCTTGTTTTGAATAAAAGGTATTAAAAATGTCAGATCAAATGGTTAAGAAAATATTACATTATAAAATTGTACCCCTTCTGCAGAATTAGTGGGTTCCATTTCTAGGCTCTGATAAGCATAATGAGGATCTTGAAATTTACCATTTCTGTATTTTATTCAATTGCCCTTTGATGTCTTAATCAAAAAATGCCATGCCTTACTTTGATCATTCAGGGTGGCTACTGTGTGCTGAATAGACAGTAAAGATATTTAATGGAAAACTTTTTTCCTTCAGCCTATGCTTCTTTGTGGTGACACTTGTATTGAGAAGAGTTTCATCTGCTTTCTCAACGCTAGAGGGCAGAGACTGCTCGGGTGCCCAAAGTTGTGCCCTTTTAGAGCTGACAAATTATATCTGATTTGACATTATTAAATATGAAATGAATTTGTGCATGGCAAAAATTGTTTTAAGGAAAGCTGTTGTCTGTGTTGCTAATGCATTATTTCCTCCTCCTTTAAGCAGAAAAACTTACCTTCACTTCATACACATTTGATTTCTCATTTGGCATTTTTGACGTTTTCTTAAGATTTGTATTTTATGAAATTGCAATTACAAAGCACATTAGTTTGATTTACTCAATCTCAGTGTTTGAAGGTTCCTACACACGATAAGATGTTAAAGAATTTAAAAGGTTCAGCTTTATTGTTTGCTATTTGATAGCTTGAAAGGTATGCAAAACTATGATTTCAAATTCAGCCTATTCTCAGTGGTATCACTAAGGAAGATCATACTGAGCAGCGGGACTTTAATAGGTTTGTTTGAACCCCAGGAAGTGAAGGAAAAAAATCCCATATAATTGGTTCGTTGCAGCATGTGAACTGCTTTATGAAAGGGAAGTGCAGTTGTAGTTGTAAAGGGAAACCACAGCTATAAATAAATCTAATATTCTGCAGTCAGAAACCACTTTACGTAACAGATTCAAATTTTGCCACCATCAGTTTCTGATGCTCAAATATGAATGTTTCCCTTCAGAGGCTGCTTCAGTTAACGCCTATTAAATTAATCAGTGTATTGCTTGTATATTTTTATTTGCTTTTCACAATGTGAGATTCCAAAAATCAAACTTGCATGCTCAAATCATATTTAATGTTTAAATTTTTTGTTGTTATGACGTAGCTGTAAAACAAGCAGATTTGCACTTTTAAAATCAAGGTTAGGAAAAACCTTGTTCTTAGAAATAGTGTCATATTCCTCTGGTCTTTTCTAATTTGCATTTAATACAATGTTTCATGCCGTAGACATTACTAATTACTTTTATATTGCTGGTAAATTTCAAAATTGAATTTAGGCGCTTTTAGGAGTCATCTTAAATAACAGTGGTAATGGGAGTTGCTTGCTTTGTATGTTATCAAGTTGATCGATTTTTAAGTTTGATTTTGTGTGTGTTTAACACCAATACAGCATAACTAATTTAATGCCAGTGCTGTGAACTATACACTGAATAGCTCTGTGTGGGCTTTGTAGTCTACAGGGATATCACATTATTAGCAATCATATCTGCTTAGGCAAAGCTGGCTTCTACAGATGGCTGCTTTCAAGTGCAAATGAACTGGTTAGACGTGTCTTGTTTAATACATACTCAAGATTCACAAATGGATATTGATTTTTTCAACCAGTGTTTCTGATAGCAATGGAAATGGATTAAATGGTCTCTAGAGAATTTAAAGGAACACTGTCACTTTTAATTAACTGTAAACTGGTAACAAAAATACATAAACTTATATTAGTATATCAAAATATATTTAATTAAAGAAGTCCATGCCGCATTGATAGTTTGCACTACTGTGCTAAAAAAATCTGTTGTATTACTTTATGGAGGACAGCTTTTTCTACAAATATTTGTGAGTAATAAATGTATTCAACTGTAGAACGTTTTTGTACCTGTGCCTGCAGCTTATGTTTTCTGATGATTTTTACAGCACTTTTTTATTAGTATTTATGCCATCAATTTGTCTAATTACTCTTGACTTTAAGCGTTATTAGGATCTTCAAAGGAAAGAACTTGAAAGGAAACCTTTTACAGTCTAAACAGATTTTCAGGGGAAAGAAATAGGAAAACTTTTGCAAAGTACTATTTCTTGTGTATTGATAATATCATGTAGGGTAAGGGCAATTTCAGTATATATTTACTGTCTATATATATTCAGTGTATATTTATTTATTGGGGCTATCTTAGCTGCAGTTTTTCATAGGCTAGCATCACCAGGAGCCCCATTTAAATAAGGAATGGCGGCAGCAACAAGGTTATTGAGCCTCTAAATTTCTAGGCAGCAATATGGGGAAATGGGTTGCTTTACAGAGCAGGTTTTGTGAAAGAAAGGTGTCTAAGTTAACTGTGTACCATTAATCTGATCTGTTCTACAGCAACTAAGGTCATTAGTTAACAGCTTTCCTGTAATGGGATCTTAGCATGCCACCACTGTGATAGTGTCATCGAGAATAATGGCACAGTGAGGTCTTGTATGGAAGCACTTTCTCCTGCAAGAGGAAACTTCAAAACAGGAATGGTTATTGAACTAAAGCAGAAGCTCTCAACTTTTCCATATTGTAGACACTTTTCAAGATAAATGCTTCTGCAGACCACCTCCCGCCCAGCCTGTCAGGCCTAATGCCACAGCCTCTGTAATACTGGGTTTAATTACGATGAGATAACAGTAGAAAAATACAATAATAAATTCTAATGCATAAAGTACTGATATTTAATAGATTCCTTGCCTATTTTCTGCTCTCCTCAAGTACAGCATTTTAATAACGAATTTTCTTTTCATGTCTTTGGTCCATGTGCCTTTTCCTGTATCCTGGTTTCACAGCCTATCTGCTCTTCTATCTGTCCTTCTGAAGCAAATGCCTTCTAAAGGGAATTTCTGACAGAAGAGCTGAGCCTGCATTTTGTGCTCCCCAGCCCTTCATTACTGGGTGCAGGCAGACAGGAGGGCCGCAGTGGCAGCCCGAGCCCGGCGCAGCCGTGGCCCTCGCGGTGTCCCCACGGTCACTGTGGCAGGACGGTGCTGGCCGCCCTCCCCAGCAACGCTGCTCACACTCTGCTGCAGTGTTTGCCGTCTGCAGGGCTTTCAGACGAGGGAAAAGAAAGCCAAATTGAAAAAAAAGAAAAAAAAACGGAACTGTTTTAGTGTCCTTTATCTTGCCAGGCTCTACCACTATATAATGCAGGTGCATTTTAAGCACTACAGATCCAATGGAGGTTAAATTGCTTTTTATATATTTTATATGTATGTCAAACCAAGTGATGCCAGACTGAGGAATATTGTGACTGTCAAACTCTGAAGCTGAAGTATTACCATCTCTTTACCAAAATGTATTTAAATAATTGCCATTTAAATAAACTGTAAAATGTCTAATGAAATAACTGATTTTCCTTTTGTCTGTTCCATTTACAGGCTGCTGGGAAATACAGACAACAAGGCAGAAATTACGTGGTGGAGGATGGAGATATTATCTTCTTTAAATTTAATACACCTCAACAACCCAAGAAGAAATGAATATCAGATGTTGTTCGCTCAGAAATGAACTGTGCTGCTTCAAAAAGCATATGAATTTTTATTTGGAATTGGAATATCTGGAAACAAAAAGCATACAGTTTCTACCTAGGGAACCTCCCTTCCCCCCAGTGAAATTATTCTTGTTTGTTTTGAATTAAAATATGGCACCTCCAGCAAACATGCAAGTTCACTAAATGTGAACAGCTTTGCATTTCAAACGATTAAGACCCTACTCCAAATTGTGGAAGCTTTTCGGGAACCATATTACTCTCATGATACTTCATTAATCTCCATCATGTATGCCAAGCCTGACACGTTTGACAGTGAGGACAATGTGGCTTGCTCCTTTTTGAATCTACAGATAATGCATGTTTTACAGTACTCCAGATGTCTACACTCAATAAAACATTTGACAAAACCAGCCTTGGTGTGTTTGGGGATGTCTGTATTGACTGACTGTGGTGTGCTGAATGCGATACGGCACCTGGTGGATGCTGATTACAGAATTTTAAGACGTGTATGATACAGTAACTGGCAGTGTGGGGCAGCTGCAATTGTATCTTGAAAGTGAGTCTTTCATGGGAATCAGAAGATTAGGATGCCAATGATTTGTCACAAAAAAGTTAATGAATTTGTAGATGGACGTTCACTGAAAGATGATACTAAGGATAATGATGGCAGCATAAATGATTTTTACTGGAAAGAGGAAATAGGCGTAGAAAAATCATGTTATCTATGAGACTGAAGCTTTTTCATTCAAATATTTTTGAGGGAGTATTTCACTCTTGCCTTAAAATTAATAAATCAGGCTGGAGCAGTAGTACCTGATGTTGTATGTTGTCCTCTAGGTCTGGTTTGAGGCCAGCAGGGAGTGACACAGGTAGTGCTGTGAAGGAAGAGGTCACAGTGTGCTGGGTGGGTAAGTCATTCTGTTGAAATGAGGTTGCAGCTGGGAGTACTTTTTTGCCTCTTTATTTTTTAACCATGAAGGAGAGCTGGTCACTCTGTGTAACAGAAAAATAAGGTGTTGGCAAAAATAAGCCCAAGTTTGTTCTTTTAATGTGAGGTGTAGGACTGCCCTTTCTCACAATATGTTTAGTGTGTTTAAAACAGCCTGGCTTTGTCCGAGTGTCCGTGTGCCGGGGGTTCTGGCTACGGGTTCAGTGGGGTCAAGGCTGGGAGAGATGCTGTTGTTCCCTGTGTCCTGTTGGTGTGCCAGGCCTCTCGTGTCACGGTGACAAATTCCCGAGCTGTGAACCCTGAAAAGGCAGCTGGCCACCGGCTCATCCCCCGCTGAGCATGGGGCACTGGGAGTGCTGGTCACATCCTGCTGCGAGACATTCCCTCGAGATGCCACTGTGAGCGTCACTGCTCATTTCTGGGAGAGTGGGACACGCTTCAGCCACAGCCACAAGCCTCATTGTGGAAAAGTTGGCATCATGCCTTTAATTGCACCAGAGAGAAAGGGGGGGGGCAGGTGACCTCAACACATAATTGTTGATTTTGTTTTAAAGAGCATCTCCTTTTTTCATGGTGGCAGGAGCGGGACAGTATTGTAGAGCAGAGAAATTAGGGTTTCAGATGTTTTTGAATCCTTGAAATTCTCTTTTGTATCATCTCCCTGGTGTGGCTAGTATTTGTTCCTGGCGTTATTTTGATGTTACATAATTGAGAAAAGATTACGACCATCAAATCTTGTGTTAAAAGTCAAATCCAAAAGAAAACAGAGCCTACCTGTTTCTCTTGGAAGTCAGCAAGGTGCTAGTACCAGAGAAGGGCTCATGCTGGGTTTTAGACACAATGAAAGGTGAGTGAGAAGTGGAGTATGTGTGCTGCTGAAAGAGAAGTAACCTCTTTACTGCACTAATACCCACTGAAATGTGTTCTCTTGTCCTGCCTGAAATTTGTTCTGGTTTCCGAAATACTCCCATGGCCCTGAATTGTTTCTATTTCACTGTGTGTACTTCATGATACCTCCCTGTTCTAAAAATAAAAATAATTAAAAAACAAACCAGGTTTTTCATGGTAGACAGGATTCTTTGAAGTTACTACAATATCCTGAATATAGAAAATGAACTTAAAGGGTTACCATATCTTAAAACAAATATATTCTATAATGTTTTGTTTCAGTTTATTAATTTGCCTGAATAATTATATCTTCAGCTGTTAAAGAACTAGGTTCTTTTAACTACTGAAGCTAATAAATTATTCCGGAATAATCACAAATTTTGTTAAAAGAAAGGATAGTCTGATCTGTTATTTCTATCACCAGTGACTTGTGACAACTGCCGTGTTAAATATGTGCAGCCCATGTTTCTCCTTAGTGGGTTTATGCATTCAAGATGTACAACTCCTTAAAACTTGTAGATATATGTAGCAAATGTAAAGTACTCTTGTACTTAAATAGAATTGTGCTTTAACTTAAGCTAGGCACACATTATTTATGCATTTCCACCTGCACAGGGTACTCCAGGTGCAACATACCCATCCTACTCACATTTGCTGTTTAAGAAAAAAAAACATTAAATCTGCACACTTTTTGCTTCCACTGGTGTGGTGGCAGCGGCTGGGAGACATGTTGTTCCTCCAGGTGGAGGATGAAAAAACCTGGTAGGCACTGCCCTTCAGAAATACAGAAAGCAGGGAATTTTGCACGGGAGGAGGAGTACTGACCCTTGCTCTTCACTTGGCGTTGCTCAGTGCCTAACAGCCGTGACACTGATGGCACGTGTCTGGGGTTAAACAAACACTGGTGGAACAGGGAAAAGGCTGCTGTCAGCCTCCGAGCTACCAAAAGAGAGTGCCCCAAAGGGATGAGGAGATGGCAGTGAGAGTGGCTGTGCCTGCACTGCCCCTTGGGTTTGCTCTGTACATCTGGAGAGTGATGCTCCCATGGCATGTGTCTGAGGGGCTGCTTGGGCTGGTGGCAGGCTGGTCCTGTGAGGAGTTAGGAGGGCAGTTTCCTCTTCAGTTGCCAGTTTGCTCTAAGATACCCAAGGAGTAGCCAGTTTGCCTGCTGTGGGAGTCCTGTGCAGTGCAGAGCAGGCAGGGAGAGTGTGTGTGAAGAGGTGTGATAAGGAGGTTCCTGGTCAAATAAAAGCAGTGCTGTAGACAAGGGCTTACTGCTGTTGGTTTTTGGCAGAATCAATAGCAATGTCAACGGATTGTGCTTGGGGACCCCAGGATGTGACATTTCAAACCATTAAGAAGCATAAAAAGCACAGAAATTTAACTTTTGAGACTATTTGTAGCCATAGATACTTTGTGTATAAGATACAGTTTTCTGTCCTAACAGGCATTTCCTAATAACACACGGGAAGCAGGTTTGGCCCTTCTGGGTGGATTAATGTATCAGATAAAATACAGAAGTACTGTCTTAACTTCATGTCCATTTGTGCTTTCGTTTGCTATGTCCAGCCCTGTAGAGATTGGTGGAGTTGCCTCAGTTGTTTTAAAGGATTTACTTTTCCTGAAGGATCCTTTCTTACCTGCTGCAGTTTTCCATCTGCCTTTTCTCTTTCATCACCCAAGTTCACCCTGGTCTCTTTCCAGCCCACAGGGCATGTGAAGGACTCTGTATGGCAGAGTGCCTGCTTTGGAAACCCCATGCTGTAAGCTGTGTTCTCCTTCCCTCCTTTCCCACAGAACAGGCCTGCAGCTGGGGTGGCAGCACTGCAGCTGGGGTGGCAGCGCTGCAGCTGGGGTGGCAGCTCTGGAGCTGGGGTGGCAGCATTGCAGCCGGGGTGGCTTTGCTGAACACCTCCTGGCACTTTGTTGATGCTGCTGCCCCGTGTTACCTGCTGTGGGCAGGGACAGCCCTGCTCTGGCCACGTGTCCCCAGGCTTCCAGCCCAGTGACTGTTCCCCGCTCCCTGCCCTGCTCCAGCAAGCTGGCAAATCACCCTTGTAGCTTCACAAACATCAGGGAGGTGCGTTCCTGGTGCAGTGTTTCATGTTCAAACTGCCCTTGCACACCTCTGTTGGCCCTTACTGAGACTGGGATGCTGCATGCCCCATTCCAGTGGATGGTTCAACACCACTTATTCTACCAGCTGCAGGACAGGACATTGCTTTTTGAAGGATCAGTGTGTCTGGTGAAGTTTTCTGTTTGAACAATATTAGCTAAATTTTACCATTTCTCTCCGCTCAACAAACTCAGCTCACAGAGGATGAAGCAGGGAAAGTCATTAGGAATTTGTAATTGTTTAAAAGTAATAATCACTTCTTTTAGCTTCTACTCCCTCCATACTAATTCCAAATGTTTGATTACACTATTCCACAATATCACTTCAATTAAAACAGGAACTCCCCTAGAGGCTTCAAAAAAAATCAAACTAATAGTATTCATCACAGTATCCCTGTGGATTGAAATAGCGGTGTGCTGGTTGACCTCAGAAAGTTTAAATGTAAATTTTGCATTTCAGGGCTGTCTTTGGAGCAGTTATTTCTTGGCTTCTCTGCACAGGTGGTGCCCACTCCAGTCCATTTGAATGACACGTGTGGCGGTGTGCTGTGTGCTGAGGAATGTTTCATGTGTGTGCTTGCTGTGGAGCGGGGCTGGGCCACTGCTGCATCAGAGCTCTGCAGTTATTGCCTGCAGCGTTTCATTTTCTGCATGCAAAACGTGTGTGCTCAGCACGGAAACTGATAAACCACACAGCAAATCCAGTCTGCAGCTGTTGCAAGAGGGTGTGGGGCGTGTAAGTTAACAGAATACCTGCACCTGAGTCTGGGGAAGGCAGTGCCTGGCAGCCTGGGCTGGCCGAGCACCAGCGCAGGGGTTTCCGCCCTTGGCAGCTCTGCTGCTGTGGGAGGGGCAGGAGCTCTGCACAACAGGGAACTGAAAAGGCTTAGGTTGGGTATGGGGAGTTCTCCAAACACACAGAGGTAACATACCAAGGGCTATTTTGGTAGGAGTGGGGATGGAAGAAGTACTGCTCTGTGTTGACCTTGTTTTCATCCCCAGTGACCCAGCGCAGCAGTGGCTGCAGAGCCCCACCACAGCCACAGGCAGAGACCCTCCACCCCTCCCAGGCAGCATCACCATGCCTCAGGGGACCTCAGTCTGGAATCAACAGAGCTGAGGTAAATTATTTTTTAGAAGGGCATGTAGGGACAGAACAAGGGACAATGGCTTTAAACTGGAAGAGGTTGGTGTTAGATATTGGAGAAAAATATTCCGCTGTGAGGAGGGTGGTGAGGCACGGGAAGCTGTGGGTGCCTCATCCCTGGCAGTGTTCGAGGCTAGGCTGGGTGTGGCTTTGAGCAGCCTGCTCTAATGGAAGGTGTCCCTGCCCAAGGCTGCGGGTTCAAGTTCAACCTTTGAGGTCTCTGCCAACCCAGCCCATTCTGTGACTGTGTGAAATCCCTGCACTGCTCACACCTCTGATACCGAGTTCACCTCCTGTATGTTGGTGTAATGATCACAGCAGCCTGCAAGGGGCAGGGAGGAGGGTTTATGAAGGCGATTTGGGAAACCCTTTTGTGAGGACCTTCACCCCCATGGCCATGGCCTCAGAGGAGCTGCCTGCCCCCAAAGCTCAGCTTGAGGTGAACACGACCAGCCCCAGGTTTGGTACCTGCACCTGACAACAGATGGAGTTATATTGTGCAAAGTGGTTCACAGGGCTTCATTTATAGCAAACATGTCATAGTTTAAAGGCTAATGAAGCTCTTGCTCAGTAACGAGGAAGGCTGTTGCCCATATAAAAGGGTTCCCAGGAGCAGTCCAGGTCAGTACAGCTCCAAGGGAAAACCTTGCAGACTGGCATGTGAACACTGGGGGGTCTGACCTCACCAGGGCTCTGCAGATGGTCCCAAGCATGGGGCAGGGGGCACGGAGCTGCTGCTGCTCTGGGCCAGGACTCACTCCCTTCTCTTGTCCTGTGCTAGGAACACTCACCCTCGCTGTGTGAGGACAGAACTAGCTCTAACCAGGGGCTCTCATGCTGCTGAAGGGTCACCTTGTCAAATCTGTCAGCAAAAGATTCTTTGAAAAGTGCATGCAAAACCCTCTGGTTGCTGAAGAGTTAAACTTCCCTCTAATATGAATCATGTGCGAAGTATCCAAATTTGGTTATAAATCCTGTTTAAGTTTCAAAGCACAAGCGTTATTGGAGGTAGCAATACTAACATCAAACAGCTTTGATAAGATCAACAAATTACTAAGTATAATTGTTTGTGCTGGGGTGTGTGCAAGGAGATAAATAACTCATAAATTAAACACCAGTGCCTGAGGGTGAGTCATTCATGGATTCAGAGCTGTCCTGACACTCACAAGCAAAAGTAATTTTCTCTTAGTTCAGTAATTATGCATTTCAAGATATAAGATCAGCAATCAATGCTAGGTGTGCTTGCAAAGGTGGAAGAACACTTCAGCTATTGGAGTTTCCCATACACTGATTAACAAGAAAAGTCTGCTGCTTTTCTCTGTAGTGGGCAGTATTCAGACTGAGGTACACTTCTTCAAAAAGATAATGACTAATAAAAGGATTAAGAATAGATTAAGGGTCAGATTTTGCTGTTATAAATTGACAGCATTCTCCTGGCTTGAACAGAGCAGTGCTAGTTTATATTAGCAGAAAATCTATCCCAAATTATTAAAGAAAATCAACAACCCCCCTGTGATAAGTGCTGTTAGTCATCCAGGCTAGTGCCTGCCTCTGAAAGGCACCTGGCCCCTCGCTGGCTGCGCCGCAGCTCATGCGCTCTCACGCGGGGTCATTAGAGCCCCTTCCTGACTTATTCATAAGACCCCATGAGGATCTGGGTCTAATCAGGGCTTTCCTAAGGACAGGGAATTGTAATGTAATCTGTTATTGTAACAACATCATCTTGATCTGCTTTTATTTACTAATGTTTTGCCAGCCATTAAATATTTTTCTGCTGAATTCAGACAGAGATCACACTGAGAAATCACATTTTTGGAGATGTGGTGTAAATCTCACAGCGGCTCAACAGTAGTTGCTGCTGGGATAAACTCCCAGCCTGCAGGAGACAATTGATGTGAAACCTACACCCTCCTGACCAATCAGATCTCAAATAGCCTAGACCTTGTCAGTCTGTGGAGTTTTGTCATGGGGGAAGAGTGGTGGGAATCCTCCTGGAGAAGGCCAGGAAGCCTGTGACAGTCTCTGATGGGTTCTCTCAGTCCCCAGGAGTACTAACAGTGCACCAGTTTTCATGCACAGATGTACAGGAGAGACGGGAACACGGCTGGTTACAGTTCATGTGTGACACACGTCATCTCCATTAAGCGATGCCATCCTCTCGTGGCACCTCCATCCCTTGCACACAGCCTGGCCTCTGAGGGCTGCCTGAGCTCTTGGGGATTCCACCAAGCCAGCAGCACTGTCACCTGGTGCTCAGGAACCTGTCACCAGGTAACAAGGACACCCCTGACATTGCAAGCCACCTCTCACGTGCTGTGTTGGAACACCTCACCTGGAGGAGGTTTGTGTCTAACACCCAGTGCTGGTTTAGGATGCGCCTGTGGGAAGTGTTAGAGGTCATCGCTGGCTTTGCTGGCAGATGCCATTCCGGGAAAGAAAGAGAAATGTTTAATTTATATTTACTATTTGGGGAAAAAGCTGTAAGCATATCCTTTTATCCCAAAATAAAAATGAGTTAATGACTGGAGTGTTTAGCCCATTGGGGTTGTCATTGTTTTCAATTACGTGCCATTCTGATGGGAGAGCACAGATTCTTAGGCTGAATGGAGATTTGTGCTCCAGCTATTTGTGCCTTTTAAAACATTTTCTTTACTACTTTAAGAGAAAACTGTAAAATGACAATAATGACATATTATTACAAGTAAATTACACTGTAAAATAGCATTAATATTGCAGTTGAAACCTAGAATTTGAAATAAGATGGAAATATTCATTTGTACACAGCTTTTGTTCTTATCAAAAGCAATTTGGATTAGGAATGGGATTTACTTAGCGCCTGCTCTCGCAGGCGAGCTAATGCTCAGTCACCTGGACTGGGCAGGCTGTCAGGCTCATCTGTCACAGGCGCCGCGGGAGCCTCAGGCAGAGCCCGGCTCCCAGCGAGCCCCGTGAGCCCCGGACAGGGCGCGGGCACAGCGAGGCTCCGGGCCGGGCACCGGGCACCGCCTGGGCAGCCCCGGTTTGCTTCCGCAGCAGAGGAGGGTCTGCACCACAGAACGTGGAACCTGCTCTTCTCCCACCTAATGGAGAACGAGTAATAGGAATTAGACATTAATGAACCCAAAGTGGGTGGGGTAGGAATCGTGGACCTTGTGCTTAGGGAGAACGCTGAGCAATTTAGCACTCCATTTCAGGAAAATTGTCCCTTGAATTTGACAGCGCTATTCTTTAGAGGTCAAGGGGGTTTGGCCATGTTTTTCCTCTCCTCCATTCACAAACAGGAAACCATCAGACCCTGAAAGAGCCACTTCTGTACAGAGCAATTTTGCACTGGTAAGGACTGCAGGAGAGCCCCTTTATAGGGATATGTAGAAGGGCTGGGGTATCAAACTGCATTTAATTGCTCTTTTTGGGCTGTGTTGGCATTAAAGTTGATTGGCCTTTCAAGTAGGACATGCTATTGTACATTTAATTAGGACCACCAGCAAGGCCCCATGAACACCCCATGGCAGTGGGTCTTACATCCTCCCCTGTCTCAACACTTCATCCCCAAACAGAATGGACCTCCCCTTCGTGACACCCAGGCTGGGGCAGCTGGCTCTCCAGGAGATCAGCCCACTGTTTGATGGCCACAGGATGAACAGGGGACTGTAGGAATCCAATCACTTCTTTCGTCATAGCTTTCATTAGTTTGTATTTGCATCAACACAGAAAAGAGAGTAATAAATGTAGAACTGATCTTTCAGGCAGCTTCTGCTTGACGTTACCCTTTCAGCCCTTGTTCTCTCTGCCCATCTAAATAACACAAGGCAGACACAAAATTTCCACAGGGGGAAATAAGTGGAGACCCTCCTATATTTCTATAATCCTTTGCAGCAGTGATAAATCTCTATTATGTGTCTTTGCAGTAATTTTGCTGTGGAACAGAGGAAATGAACTGGCAGGCTCTGAATCCTGTCGAGTGCTGCTCATGACCCCACACAGGGGATGTCTCTTGGAAACAGAAGATGTCAAAGAAGGCCAGAAAGAGCTTCTGGGATGCTGCTCCCATCCTGGCTGTGTAAGGTAAGCCCCAGGCAACTTTCCCTCTCTGCTGGATAAATGGGGTTGCAGGGAGGTGCAGGCTGCTCCTGGTCCTGTAAACAGCTAATTTACTCCTGGCCTGCTGACACACTCAGGGCAAGCTGGGAATAAACCAGTGTATCCTTGCTGTTGGAAACATTCTTGTTCAGTAATTCCCAGACTGTATGAAAGTGCATTTGGAAAGGATGGAGAAGAAACCCGACCAGCAACCTCTTGTGGCTGTGTGCCAGTCAGTCCCCAGCGCAGTGCCTGGGAGAGGAGCAGTGAGTACAGCAGGGCTGTGCTCCATCCCCTTCCATTTCTGCAGGGAGAAGGGTGCTCTTGTGAAAGGCAGGCATTGCCAACCTGTAACATTAGTTTTAGGACACATGAGCACTTTGAAACTATGTCTGAGCCATTAAAAACAAAAATACAAGAAGCTAGGAGGGTGATGGCAATCAGAGGGTGCCATGCCAAGGCTTCTAACAGCTCCCAGGGCAGCCCTGCCAGAGCTCAGGCAGCTTGCAGGGTGCTTCTGCTGTGGTGGCTCTGCCTCCCTCCCCTGCTTCTGGCATCAGCTTTTATGGGGTCCTGTGTGCTCCTGGTGGCTGGTCCCAGTGACAGGGAATTGGCAGAGCTGAGTCGTGCTCAGCACTGCAGGGACGCTGCTGCTGTGCTGCTGCTCCTGCAGCACGGGGAGTGCTTCTGATGGGAAGAACACTCTGGCAAACTGCACTTCTGGAACATTCTTCAGTTCTTCCATGAGGAACAGCGTGAAGTGTCATATAAGACAGGCTAGAAAAATGTGTTTCTATCTCCTAAGTAAGCTCCTGGAATGGTTTGGAAGGGCATTGGCATTGCAGCAGGTCTGAGATGAGCATGTTCACTCTGAAATCAGTGGTTCTATTTTCAAAGGCAGTGGAGATCTATTTGCAGGACTTGTATTTTAATACTATGTCAGATCATATCTTAGAAGTACTCATGGATTATTTCTAGCAATCAGTAAGAATACATATGTTATTTGTATTCCACTAGATGTTTTTATGTGGGACAAAATATCTTCAAATGCATTATAAATCAAGTCATACAGTATCCCTGACAGTCACAGTGGGCACCTTCAAATAAGAGAGCTGTTTTCTTTTTGGGACTCAAAGACCAGCCCAGGAGAACAAAGGCATTTTAGTGCTTGAGCCTTGCTGGGGGCCTGGCTGAGGACTCCAGTGCCTGGCATGCAAATGGGGTGTAGGAACAACTGTTCTTCATCTGATGGTATTAAAAACCCCAAACCTCAACTAGTTAATCCATTTTTTGGAAAGTATCCCTAATAAGACAGATATTCAAAAGCACTTTGGCAAAGCTACTTCATTATAACAATGAGAAGATAAAATAAGCAGGAGAGGTCCTGAGATAGGAGAGAGCAAATGCTTTCTAGGTGTCCCATGTTAACAGAAGAGCTTTTATGCTTCATATCTGAAATAACCTAAAAGGAAGACTGCATCTAGTGCCAGTTCTGTTTTGGTTTTCAGGCAGATGCAATTTTAGTCATAATGATCCCACTGTATCCAGTGAAACTACTCTGAGCTTGGAATTACTGATGTCCCTATCTTTGCCTAAAGACAAATACATTTTTATAAGCAAATTAAGGGTAATCATGCCTTAAATCTTTGTTATCCCAGTTAGCTAAATTGGGATCCAAGGAAACCTTTCTGGCCAGAATCAGAATAGACTTCTGTAGCTTAATTATCTAAATATTTTTATCAAATTCGTTATTTACCAGTGCTCCAGTGTTGAGTGGATATGTGGGAAACACAATGAAATATTAAAATGTTTGTGACATATTCTTGCATATTTAAAGATCTGAGGATTTTGTTCAGCAGATGAGTTTATGAGCCTACAATACCAACATTTATGCTTTTGCTTCTTCATAAACCCATGGAAACTTTTCAGAAAAGTTTTAACTACAGCACATCAATGAACCATAAAGGAAAGGCTTATTTTGTGTACACTCTCTTTACCTGAGGTCCATAGTTAGACTCTGCATTACAGCTTCTGGATGTCATGTGCTCAGTTTGTGCTTTTGATCATGCCACTATTTGAACAAAGCTGAGAGAATTTCTACTTCATAAAGAGGAAAATACAGACACGTTTTGATGTCTATAGAAATGCATGTTTGCTCTTGTTTTTGAGGCAGGGGAACTTAGAGTTTAACATCTCTACAGTTCTTCTTAGGTTTCTGTGCCATCAAAGTCTCCAAGAAGGACTTAATGGGGAATAGAAATCATTTGGTTGTGGTGGTGATGGTGTCCTTGATACATTTTCCTTTAAAGGTTGTACACTGATAAAAATAGTAAGTAACCCAGTCTACTCATAACCACTTCATCTTTAAGTTCATGCAAGTTTAGGGAGGTGTAAGTGACTAAAAGGATCAGTGGCTTAAGATTCACTGAGTGATACTGCAAATACAAGGACTGAAATACCAAAGGAGTAAAGGATATATAGACCTTTGCCCATTACATCAAGAAAATGAAAAAGTTAGGAAGGGGGAGGGGGGGGTTCCTGTGCTGTATTTTTCAAGTCCTACTCCAAAAGGGGTAACCAGCCCATTAGTATAGGTGCCAGGAAGCTGCTTTTGTGACATCTCACCAAACACACCTACTTTCACTGGACCATAGAAAGATCAATCCTGTCTGAAAACCACCCATTACCTAAGACATCTAATTTATATTAGAAGCTCACTAAAAGGCACTGTCTGGCCCCCAACCTTCACTGCCAGTGATAAAGAGGATGTTTTACACCATGTGTGACACTTAATCAAAACCGATATTCTTTAACAAACCCTTAACCTCTAGCACACAGGAGTCATATGAGGCCAAGGGACAAGACACAGATCCAGCTCAGGGTGGCACATCCTTTGATTAAGATGATACAGATTTCCCATTTTTATCAGGGTTACAAATTCTGGATATATCCCTTTTTGATTTGTCAGCATTAAATTTCTGTAGAGGTTCAAGCCAAAGAGAGACCAAGACTAGTTCTGTCTTCAACTGTGTATTAGGAGATAATTTCTCTGAATCCTCTGCAGTAATGATCCTCTGATCTTCTCATCTTTCTGTAAGCAAGTTTTCCTGGGAACCTGGATTTAAACTATGGCACAAACCTTGCTTGCCTCTGGGTCCTTTCTTAAGGAGGAGTATCTAAATACTCTTATTCTGTGAGCCCTGAAATGGACCTTTTTTCTTTCCTTAGGTCTTTTTCAAAGAGGCAAACCTTCAAGTGAGTTCTTTCACCCTCCCTTGGATTTCTGGGGCAGGAGGTTTTACTTATGGAGTATGCAGTACTTTAGATGAGGATTGCAAACTTCAGGGGGTTAGGCAGTTTTCACTACCTGCAGTACATTGGAATCTCAGTTATAGCTGACTTTACTCCTGGGTGACTTCCCTTTCCCCCCAGTTTTTTAGGTAGGCCCTTATTCAGTATTTGCATGTGGCTGGTTTAGGCTGGAGAAGTGTCTCAAACTCCTCATCACAGGGGTAAGTTTGGTTGGTTTACCCCTTTGTAGTCAAAATTTTCAGCTGGAGGTTAAGATTTTGTTAGGAACATGGTTCTGCAGAAATGATTTCTAGTCACTATTTCTTGAAAATAACATGCTGCTTTATTATTAATGTGTAAAGTAGATCTTGGAAAGGGTTTTGCTTTTCAGTTGTATGTTTTTAAACACTGAACCAGCACATCTGTTCTGAGAGGCTCTGTGGCTGGCTGGAGGATATGGGCTTGTTGCTGCCAAGTGCACAATATCCTTGCTCAGCACACAGAAATGTTTCTTATTTGGACTGTTCTCATTGTTATGGTTGTTACTAGTACATTTATAAGCAAAGCTCTCTCTGTGACGAACTGTCTTCCTCCTACTTTGCCATAGGAGCAAGGAAGCCCCCTCTACCCTCACAGAGAAGCCAAAATAATCTACAAATTTCTCTAGCAAAAAAGGTTTTGCATGAATTTGAGGTTCCAGGAAAAAGAGGCAAGTAGGAAGCAATGGCTCTTAAACCTTTCAGACATTCTTTTTTCTACACAAGGAAGAGGGGCAATATATGTAGGCTACTCCTTTTAAGAGAGAACTTCAGTCGTAGAATGACCTGTAATCATGTTAAACTATATTCAAAGGCAGCTTCTGTTTCACAAATGCAAAGCTGGCAAACAGAAATGTGGAGGACTGGTTCTAGTTTATGGCATATCACATACATCAAAGGTCAGCCTTTTATTCTCCTGTACCTTGGTTTTTAAAGCTTCTTTAGTGTACAGAAGCACAATCAAGGAAGAAAGACTTGCAACTCAGCTGCCACTCCCAATTCCTTACCCATCTTGATTCCTTAATCAGAAAATTAATTGGGCCTAGGAATCTTAATTTTTCTTAAATCTCTTCAGATTTAATCAGTGTGTTCTGCTGGAAGCAATCTTTCACTTAAGATTTCATAGCAGTGTAGCTAGAGAAACCATGTCATTTCCTGCATCAAATACATCAAAGTTATGCGTGTTGGGGTTTTTTAACTGTCCCATGCTTCAGTTTTGGTCTCTTTGCTCTAAGAAAAGAGTGTGTTTTATTTCTAGTTTCTGCTGGGGGGTGAATCTGCTCTACTGCAATGCAGTCTAAAATTAATAAATTCCCAGGGAAAGAGGAGCAGATGCCTCCTGTGCAGTGTGCTGCTACGGGAGCTGACAGCAGGGGCAGGGATGCTTTTCACAACCAATGCCTTCTCTGTTCCACGTAGTATGGAAGCACAGCCTCTTGGTATCATTATTTAATTAGAAGGCAGAAGGCAGGCTATGCTGTGACCAAGTGCTGCCACCATTATTTAATGACACCTCCCAAACATGAGTGCTGTCACAGCAGTGAGAGATGCAGCCTCCCTCATCCCTAACTTGGGCATTCAATTTACTCTTTGCAGTGTCCCAGTGAATACTTTGATTCCCTAATGAGATGGGAGGGTAGCTTGTTTCCAGATTTAAAGCTTGCTGTTGCAGGGATCTGGCTCTGGCATTCGCAGGAGGAAGTTGCCTTGGGGGCCAGAGGGCTGCATTACAGCATTTCACAGCCTGCTCAGGTTGCCATTACAGATGGGGTCAGCTAAAAGCAGTGCAGTCCCATGGCAAGGTGCCTGGTTTGTGGTTTGTCTTAAATGGAACCTTTCTAAAGAGGCTTATGAATGTTTGGAGAGAGTTTTCCTTTTTGGCTGTGTTTAAAACCCAAGATCTGGCCCCAGCATTGAAGTCATTGCCACATGCAGAGAGGAGTCTTGCTTGGCATTGCTGCACAGGTGCAAACCCCACTTTTCACTCCTGTGCATGCTGCAACTTTGAGCTCCCTCTGCTTCCTCAGCTTGGGGAGCTCCTCAAGGGTGGGAGTTCCTCTGAGGCTTTGTTAAACCTGAATTCAGCCCAGCTGAGGACACAGGGGTGTGCCAAGGGTGCTGGAGTGTGGCTCACCCCCACCCCGCTGAGTCTCCTGCAATTGTCCTCTCACCCTTTTACCCCGGGCTGACCTTCCCAAGGGCTGGTGAATCTGAGATGTGGGACACTGCTGTGTTGGAGGCTCCTGTTTCATCCCGACCATGCCTGAAAGCACGGGCTGGGGATCGAGTGGCTGGAAGTTACCTCACGCTCTGTGCATGGGAGCTGCTGTGAGATGGGCTGTTGGACTCCAGTTGCCTTTTCCCTCTCTGGTCCCAACAGGAGCCAGCAGCAGCTCCCTGCCCCTTCCCTGCATTCCTCTCCTTGTCAGCTCTGTGCACTGCTCAGTGATGGGTATACACAAATGCCTGTACCTGCCCTCTGCTTTGCAGGATTAGGAAGTAAGCAAAACACCAGCCATCTGTGTGTTCCAGCAATCACAAGAGCATTCACAGAGCATGGACTTTGGTTCACAAATATTAATTTAAAAAAACCTCTTTCATATTTGCCTGGAAAGCAAACTGGAGCTTGTTATAGCTGCATGCTTGATGGAAGTTTTGTAACTGGTGAGTACAAGATACCTGGTAAACCTTTAACAACATGTAATGACATCCAAATTGTCTCTTTTCTGGAAAACTTATTGAAATTGCCAGTTTTGGCCCTGGGATTAGGCTGTAATACAGGACACTTATAGTTTTGAGAAAAATTCAGGAATAAAAATACAAAACAGCTTGACACAGACTAATAGAAGAAGGGGGGGGAAAGGCTATCCTAAATGCTGGTGGCAGGCCAACGCGAGTATTTAGAAATTAAATCCTCAATCTGATTTGTGGGCCAGCAGCAGCAGCCTGTGCTGGGTGCTGGGGCAGCTCGAGGCCCGTGTGTGTCCCGGCTCTCGGAGGTGGCGGGTGCCGAGCTCTGCTGGCACCGCGGGCGGCAGCGCCCGGGACCGCCCTGCCCTCCTCCAGAGCCTCCCCACGGACAGACTGGGCCAGCAGCAGGGAAAATAAAAAAGTGATGGCTGGGGAAGGATTAAGATATCTGTTGATGTTTGGCCATGCAGCTAAGCCAAGCTTTCGAAGAAGCTGAGGCCCTGTACTCTGGCTCTACCTCCCCGAGGGCTCGCAGGCCTCTTGCGTTTGAGGAGGATGGGGATTTTAGGTGTTGCAAAACCAGCCAGGAAGAGAACTTAGAGCACACCCAAAATGTACCATGACCCCATCTACAGCTGGTGGTTGGATGCAAGAACAGAGAAGGAGCCTAACTCATTCCATGGGAGACACAAGCTGTAGCAGACACAAGGATACAAAGGCATGTCACTGCTGTCCCGGAGCAGGGACGGTGTCCCTGAGGGCCTGGCACACCTGTGCCGTCAGGTCTTGGCTGCGAGCTAGGTTCCCTTGTTCCCCACTACGTGCTTTCCTTCACTTTCTCTGCTAATTGGCACTTTTTAGCCATTTTTGCATGTGGAGTGTGTTAACACAGGATAGGGTTATTATCAAATTAATTAGGAGCTCCCTCCAATTATTCCTGCTGTGCCTGCCGGGCTGATTGGCTCCCACGGACCCTCGGAGGCCGCGGGCTCGTTGTCGCTGCTCCCGGGCCGCCGCCGCCGGGCCCGGCACGCAGCGAGCCCCGGAGCCCGGCTGGGCCGAGGCGCCGCTCCCAGAGCGGAGGGCGCTGCCCCGGCCGGGCCCGGCCAGCTCGGGGACGGCTGCAGCCGGACGGGGACCCTTCTCCTCGCACAGGTAGGCACGGCCTGGCGGGGCTGGCAGCAGGGCTCTGGGCGGGGTGCGAGAGGGCACGGCAGGGCTGCAGTGCAGCGCTATCCCGGCACCAGCCAGCCAGGGTGAAGCGGCGGTACCTGGTGTCGGAAACAGCTGAGGCTCCCCGGCAGGGACAGGGATTTATGTACTGAAACTTGCAACATACAAAACCACAAAAGCAGCTGAAGCCAACCAGCATGTGGACATTTGCTTAATTGAGAAATAAGCACATAGTTGTGGGTCGGTGACTATACAGCTGATTGGCTGAGGCTATTTTATTTTGGAATAATTTACAGTTGTTAAATGGATTTGGAAAAGCCTTAATAGTGGTTATTAAACTATTGACTTAGCCTGACGTGTTCAGTGTAGCAATCCGCGCTGGTGTCTGCGCTGTGCCGAGGCTGCCGGCGCTGCAAAGGTGCTGGAGCGCTGTCAGCCCAGCTGGCGGGCGGCACGGCCGCCCCGGCGCGGACAGCGCGCAGCGCTGCGCATCGGATCTGGGTCAGGAGCAGCGCTCTGCCTCCCCACGGGGACAAATTCATTATGTGCATCTCCATCATCATCTATTGAAACTAATTTAATGGCAAAAAACCCTCCTGTACAAAGACTGACTTTTTTGTACCTGTGCGGAATCAGACTCGTTTTAAACTGCTTGTGCAATGAATAACTTCAAGTGCAGCACTTGTCGAGTTTGCCCTTCTGGCCAGCAGTTCAAACTGTTCACATTCATTTGTACCACGGTGCAGGATACATTTGCTAAGGACTACAGAGCACATATTTTACGATGCGTGGAAGAAATCCCTCCAAATGAACTAAATATCTCTCCTGCTCATCATGTCTCCTGTCCACAGAGCAATTCTTATTTTCTTTTTATTGTTTTCTTTTGTATGATGGTTAAAAAGGCAGTGGACAGATACTTAAAAGACAAACTCCCCTATTTTTGCTCTGTTTAACCCCTAAAATGTGCACAGTACTGAATGCTGGTTTTGCCTGAAACACAATTCTCTGGGCTGGCAGCTGTGTGTTAGTGTGAAGGCTTTGCTAGAAGGAATGGAGCTCTTGCACATTTTACAAAAAGATTTTTTTTTTCTCCAAATTGTCAGTTGATGATTAAACTTTGGTAGACATCAGCCAGGAAGAAGGAATGCTAAGCAGTCAGATTAAAAACAGAAAAAACCCCAAAACAACACCAAAAAACAATCCAAAAACCCCAAACCCTTTCCCCTGCAGATTTTGGCTCCCCTGTCTCAAATAATATTATTGTTTCATTAGTTGCCCAGTTAACCAGAATCCCTTCTGGGAGAGACAGGCCCTACACTTCAAAAGGAAAACAAATAAACCATCCCGTAAAACCTCTCATCCCTGTTAGTTTTCAAAGAAAAATATAATTCAAGTCTCTTTTAAAATATGATACGGGGTGGAGAAGGTCAGAGACTCTGAGGGCACCTTTGGAGGTCATGTCAGAGGGCTGCTGTCTGCAGCTGATGGCTGCAATGGTTTTATTTACTCCCCATCCTCTTTTTAAATCTTCGCTTTGGAAACACACCTTTGGTGTGAACAACTCGCTAGACTGCAAGGGGAATTTGAGGCTGCAGGGGAGAAGAAAAGCCCCACCTATTCAGCTGCAATTACAGAGATGGTGTGAGGCCTGTTGGAAGGCTCCTGGTGTGAAGTGTGACCATCTCCCCCGTTTGGGCAAACCCTGACCTGCAGTGGGAAATTCCCTGCTGAGGCCCTTTGCCGGCCGGGACTCCGACACCAGCCCGGTTGCCTGGCATACTTGTTGATGTGCCAGAGATCACGTTAGTGCTTTTCCAACCATTTCACAGGACTAAGGTCGGATGAAAAGGCTCCTCTTCTGGCAGCATTCCCAAGTTTTTTGTGTGCCTAGCATTGCAAACCCAGGTCACAACAGTGACAAAACTCCTCACATCCCTGTCTGGCCACTGCACTCAAGCAGTTGCATCTCGATATGTCCTGGTGATGCAGGACTTCACTTGCAATGTACAGCCAGGTGAGAGCTGTTTTGTTTTACTAATTATGATAAAATTTTAATTACTAATTGTTTTTTAAACCTATGTGGACATATTTTCTTCCTCTTGCGTTTTAACAATGGTCACTAGTATTTCCACTTTAGAAAGACCACGCTCTCATTTCAATTATTCTACAATTGTTTTCTAGTCTTAGAGTTGGGAGGTATTCCTGTATTAAATGTATAATACATGAGTACACTCAATGGATATTCATGCAGTATTTCAAATGAGAGTTGCTACTTTCCCCACATACTTAGTTATCCAAGAGGAAAAAACAACATGAGATCTTTCTATCATGGAATGAAAAGCATACAAAAACTTGGGGGCTCCACATATTTCAGATCTGTGTAATGTCACTGTATTTACCTCCAAATGCTCCATGAAATATCCCGTGTGAGGGCACTAACCTAGATAGTTTACGTAAGACTGCAGAAATTCAATTCCAGAAATGAACCTTCGTGTATCTCTAGGAACAGCTGGAGAGGCTCAGGTCTACTCATCCTGCTCAGTATGGCCACGAGGAATTTGGATTAGATGCAGATGGAGTGGGGATTTTGTTAATGACAGAAAGAGAGGCAAACATGTTGAGGCCTAACTGCCTGAACACAATCACAGAATATCTGTGTGTGTATTTCTGACTTTAAACAATGAACACCATAAATAGGCTATCATGCAAGAGGCAAAGCATATGTAAACGTAACAATATGCCATTACCTCTCCAGCCAAGAAGAATTTTCATCACTCATTCATATCCCATTCAATCAGCACAAAGATTCACTGCTGGCTGTTAATTATCCTCTACAAAGACCTGGTTATTGTGTTCAATTTTAGTAAAGACACAGTTGTTATTGTAATGTATGTACATAGAGAGAATGGTACCTCAGGGAGCAGGGAGGAAAGAAATATGCTTGTGTAGAATTTTAACTAGGAGAGTTCTGTTGCACTGAAGGGATTCATAGGGCAGGATTTTGATATGTGCTTCAGGAAATTAAGCTTTTTCAAGACAAAAAACCTTGCTGTGACTCTCTGAATATGTGATACCACTCAGTATTTGAAAGACATCAGCCACTTAAAAATAGCTTGCTGTTGCTTAAAAGAATTTCTAAGACTACTTTGACTGAAGGGTAGACAGGAGGAACTGGCCTGTTTTTCTCTGAAGTCTGTGACCCTCCAATCACATCAAGGAAGGTGTATGCAAGAGTTCACAAGGCCCATTCATCTCCCTGGGGTTTTTGAGGGGCACTTGGAGGCCACCAGGCAAAGGCAGCAATCCACTTCCTCTAACCAGCACGTTGGAGGAACTGGGACCTTACACAGGAGCTTTCTTGGCAGAACCCAGTGTCACAGCAGGAGAGTGCCAGCTGAAACCGAGCTTGGGCTGGGTGTGATGCTGGGGTCACAGGATTGGTTGGAATTTAGGAAAAGAAGAGCTGGGAACAATGGCGAGTTATGCCAGGGAGCCACATATTCCGTGCACTGAACTGTTGCAAACACTGCAGTTGCTGGGCACTTTAGAGGGTTCAGGAAAGAGCTGCTGAAGGGGTTATTTTAGAGGGTGAGTTCTTTCCCAAGCCTTCCACCATCTGAATGTCAGGCAGGAGGAGGCAAAGCCTTGAGACACTTGGGCTGCTGAAGTCACTGCTGTTGGTATGAAGCAGGTAGGTGGCTCTCGGCTCATGTGGGAGGATCAGCCTTGCTCAGAGGCAGCAGAGCAGCTGCAATGAAGTCAGCCTCATTCCCTATTTCTCATTTCTGCTCAATGTCTCTCTTCTCCTTGGTTGTGCAGGGATAAATACAGAGTTCAGAGAGTGGCTGTTTGTTCCAAGTGTGCAAGTTGAAAGGAAAGGAGAAAGCATGTAACTTTGGGTGGAAATACTGAGAAAAATAAGAAAGCAAAGTAAACAAAGCTGAAGGAAGATATTTGAAGCTTCTGTGAATACCAAGAATAGCTACGTATGAAGGGAATACAAAGAAGATAGTGGGTCAGGAAAATGAAGCAAGAACTTTGGGGTGGGATATAAGAAATCACAAGACATGAGAGGTTGATCACCATTGGTCACTGAGACACCAGCCATAGGGCAGCCCCGTTGAGGTGCCTGTCTCTGCCACGCCTCCTGGATATGTAGTCCTGCTGCCATCTGCTTGACTAGACTCCAGCAGAATGGGACAATTTCTTTTGCAGTCCCTTGTTATAGCAGCTAAGAAACCGGCACCAAAAAGCTCAGTTCACTCAGGAGGTAGTTGGATCCTTGCCTTGCATTGCAAAGGAAAGACCTGTGTAGGCTACCCCCAGAATCCCACACTTGGGCTGATTCTAACAATGAAATAGATTGATTCTACCTTCTGCCCATCTGTCAGCACTGTGATCAGCATTAAATTCTGTCCAGCTTGGAGCAGCTACTTTTCTTTGCACCACTGTAAGGGGAAGATTAATACAGGTTTATGCTCAGAATCTTCCCACTCAGAGCAGCTAGAAACAGTTCATTAATGAAATGTGGTATGTTGTTTCCTTTGCTTGAGTTCTTTGAGAGAGAGGTGGGAGATGCCCACTGCCATATGGCCAACAAGAGCTGTGGAGTGTCTCTCCTATGATGAGACCTGATATTTAAAACTGATGTTTGCTGCTCAAGTGGCATCTGTGAACAAGCAGGATTCCAAATGCATTTCTACTATTCACAGCTTGGAAAGTGTTGTAAGACCATTTTTGTCTTCAATGTCTTCTTATTACCAGAATTTGGCATACCCTTGGGTTAGAAGGGAAGACTGTAAATATTTTGGGGGTTTTTAATAGTGTTACTACAAACTGAGTAGTGTTCTAATAGTTGATTGTAAAGTTCCTGTTTATTTAGGAGAGACTTGTATCACATCTGTATAATTTTTAATGTTTAATATTAAAACATCTTGAGAGGATTTTTTCCTACTGCTTTTTAGTGATGAGTCAGAAAATAGTTTTGATGTCCCTTCTGCCTCTGATTTTCTTGGTCTCCAGCTGTTGTCTTGCAGCTGGAACAGACCCAGCTGTACCTCCCAACATCTTACTGGCAGCATGAGGGGAAAACATTCCTCAGCAAAATTCTGTGGGAGACATGCCGTGTTCCATGTGTAAAGCTGGTGAATCAAAGCTATAAACTAGGAGTATGTGGGGTTCTCTTTCAGTTCCTTGCCTTAAATAGATTTGCCTTCTAGGTATGGAAAATCAGTGTGGAAGAGCACTGGGACTTCTGGTTTCCTCAGTGTTTGGACTTTTTTTATCAGCCTTATAATAAAAGGATACCAAAATTAATGTGCAAAATGTTGAAAGAGAAACGATCAGCTGGCCAGCATCTAAAGGTGTATTTGTACTCCTGTCTCAGAAGTTCACGTGTGATCAAGTTCAGGTGCTCAGGTGGAGCAATAGTGGGCAGATTTCTTTGAGCTCTGACCTGAAGAGTGGGGCCAGTTTGCTTTCCCTCCTCCCCTCCATGTTTTTCCCTTCATTCAGCCAAGCAGCCTGACCAGCCAGTGCTGCAGCATTTCAGTGCTATGTTGCATCAGATGCACACAACCCAAAGCATGGGCTTTTTTAGTATATAAATTGCATCTTCTTATTATCACCACCCTAATCTATTTCTAAAAGTCCTAATTCCAGTAAATGGCTATCATTTTCTTATGGCTCAATTCATACCATGGTTAAACACTCCACGACAAAGCAAGGGGACATTTGCTTGTGTAGCTTTCAGTTTTGGCCTGAATGCTGTCTTATACAGGGTTAGTCTTTACGCACAAGGCAAAGAAACACCAAGGCAAATGTTAACTGCAAGTCTGAAAGCTGTTGGAGATGAGCTGGGCTCTCTGAATGTTCAAGAAAATGCATAACAAAATCCAGAATTATTAGAGTGATATTTGTGATCTTGCTTTTCACACATTGTGTTGCAGCAACAGAGGCTGCAACTAAGTCATTGTTTCCTGGTGGATGCTGTTCTTTAATGGCATTCAGAGCAGCACTGTTGGGAAGGAGCAAATTAGCTGAGCTTGGACCATCAGCTTTGAGGGGTTTGGGCCCCCATAGCAAGGCCTGGCTCAGCCCAAAACACCTGTCAAGGACACACGGGAAGAGAGAGAAGTCTAAGCAGTGCTGGGCCACAAGATGGGTGGCTGCAACTTTGGGTTGGTTTGTGCTACATAACAGAGTTCATTTGGGACTTCAGCATAGAAGCAAATGTGTGTCAACTGCACAGGTGATGGATGGAGTGAGTAACCTCACAAGATGTGTGAGAAAAACACAGAGATGAGATCAGCCTCAGGGGAAGTAGACCAGAGGTTGGGTAAAAGTGAAAAAGAAAGAAGGGGGGAGGGGGGAGTTATTCCACCTTCTTTAGAATCATAGAATTATTTAGGCTGAAAAAATTCTTTAAGATCATCAAGTCCAGCCATTGACCCAGCACTGCCAAGTACACCACTAAACCATGTCCCTAAGCATCCCATCTCTCTGGGCAGCCTATTTCAATGCTTGATAACCCTTTCAGTGAAGAGATTTTCCCTAATATTAATTTTAAACCTCCACTGGCACAACTTGAGGCTGTTTCCTCCTGTTCTATTGCTTGTTACTTGGGAGAAGAGGCTGAGTTCCAACTGGCTACACTCCCAGGTGGTGCAGAGTCATGAGGTGCCCCTTGAGCCTCCTTTCTTCCAGGCCAAACACCCCCAGCTGCCTCAGCTGCTCCTCATAGGACTTATTCTCTAGACCCTTCAGCCTCTTCATTACATTTTTCTGGACATGATCCAGCACCTCAATGTCTTTCTTGTCGTGAGGGGCCCAAGACTGAACACAGATTTTGGGATGTGGCCTCACTAGTGCAAAGTACAGGAGAATGAATCACTACCCTGGTCCTGCTGGGTGCAGTTTTTGGGACTAAAACAACTACGCAGCGTAAGCACTGGATCAGAAATATTTTCTTTGTGTGAAGGAATCTAGAATGTTTTTTAGAGCAAAAACTGTCCCTAAAACAGTCTGCTTCCTGGGATGGAAAAAGGAAGCATATTCACTATGAAACGGGTTAAAAAGTAGCAGGAGAGGATCCTTCTCCTACTCATCCTTTACCTTTTCCTAGGAACTACATTTCCTGATTAAAGGATATGTTAGGTAAACCACGCAAAATAGTTTTTTTAATATCATGATTACACTTCAAATGTAAAAACATGTGTGTTGCACTGGGCTCGTTCTGGGCTTTTCCTTGAGTGAGTGTGCGTGCCTAAGCCATGTGCTGCTGCCTTCCCCATGGCTCTGCAGGGCTGGCATTGCAGGAGCAGCCAGAGAGCAACAGGGCAGAATGGCCAGGGGAGCACTGGGTGCCTGGGACTGGAGCCCTGGTGGGAGAGGAGCTGGCAATTTTCTATTTGACAGAGAGCAAATGTTGAGGCAAATCACCTTTGTAATGCCAGATAAGATGGCAGCAGGAGCAGCAACTGTGAAACAGCCGGTGCCTCTGGACAAGAGAATGTTACATCTTTGTTTTGGTTACTTTTGATATCTTCCTGTTATTAGCAAGGATGCTGCTGAATGCCCCTTCCCAGATGCAGGCAGGCTGCTGGAGCCAGGTGTGCCTGTGTGATCTGTCACACAGCTGGCAGAGTGGGAATGCCTTGGCACCCCTGGGAGCCTGGCTGTATCTCAAATGCCAACCAGGGCAAGTGAAGGGAAGGTCTGTGTGGCCACCAGGTCAGCCTGTGGGGGCATTTTGATTTAATCACATCTCGTATATGGCCGGGGTATCATTGTATTTTTTAAGCTTTGCTTTTTCCAACAGTTTTAGATACCCCATGTGGGGAAAGTAGTATCTTTTAAAGAATACATTCTATATTTGGTAGTGAGTGATTCGAGGCATGAATGCGTCTGAAGGAGAAAGGCTTTTCAAGCAGCATGCTGCTGGCTCAAAGGACCCCACAAATTCTGCTGGGCCCTGCCTGTGAATCGTGCTGGTCTCTCACTAGCTCGAGCCTTGAGGAATCAATTCAGGAACTGCTTGAGACTCTGCATGATATTCTTCAATGGTCTCTTTCTACTCCAAAAGGAAAATACAGGGAAATGTCAGAGAGAATTAACAACTTAGATGGGTGAGTGGCAAGGCTTGAAAACCATGCAGAGGTGATTGAGAGAGGAGCACTGTCCCAGAAGGAAACAGTGACTAATATTGCACAGGTGGTGGGCTTGGGAAAATTAGTTCTGGGGTTTTATTAAGTACAGCACAACTTTCAATAAAAAGGCGAAAAACCAGATCTAATTTGTATTCAGCCAGTAAACTGACAGTAGAATTAATTGACAAAATGTTGGGAATAGCCTGTATTAGCATCTATGCTGAAAATCTCATTGGCTCTAACACCATGGGGCTGTAGAGAGATGCTTCTTACACACAAGCCTGTGTGAAATGGTCCAAAGCAGAGAGCAGCAGCAGGATCTGTGGGAGCTTTGCAGGATTTCAGGCTCAGGCTTTGAGGCACTCAGAAGGACACTGAGATGCTGCTAAATTCAGAGCCTCTCTCACCATTAATGCCTTAAGTTGTTCTCCTGCATAACTACAGGTGCATGGTACAGGCAGAACCCGGGCTGGTTGAACTTGGGAGCCGTGTCTGCAGCTGCTCTGCTGCTTCCAGGAACGCCAACTGATGCTGTGTGGCAGCACTTGGAAAATTGTGAAGGTATGTGGAAAATCTACAAGGGGAAGGAAAAATGTTTTCCAAAGAACAGAATGGAGCACCAGTCAAATTAGATTCTTAGTCAGAAGAGAGGACAAGGAAGAATGTTGATCCATTTTTCTTCTTTAAGATAGAAAGATCGTGAAATGGAGGATGGGCTGGCATTATAAAATGGGATTTCTTGGTTCTGCCATGAGACTTTACATGTGACCTTTGGCAAGGCTCTTGATGCTCTTGCACATCTTACTCATGTCTCTGAAATGGGGATAATCTCTTCTATTATCAAAAAAGATCTTATGAGGAGAACATCCTCAGTGGTTTGAGTCCTCAAATGGGGAGGTAGAGCCTCCCCGCTTTGATTTCCTTCTATTATGGGCACCGCTGAGTCAAACAAGAAATAAACCAGAATTTCAGAGTTTTGGAGTTGAACAGTGTTGGTATCCAACAAAGAGCAAATGGTTTTTTATTGAGAGATAAGGATATTTTGTTTCTCGTGGTGTAAACACAAAAATATTGGTCTTTGTAGATTAGCTGCAGCAATGAAAATACTTTGCATAGTCACTAGCTGGGAGTTCTCAGACTTGGTTAATACATCCTAAATAGTCTGGTACAGGCTGGAATGGGGAGTTGAATTAAACACAAGATACTGGGCAATGAGGCTTTTTCACTTAGGATAAAGCCAATTCTGTTCTCTGTGAAGGCTCTGCTTATAACCCTCATACTGATGACAACATAGCAAATGTGGACAAGCCAATGAGGGAATGGGAGAAAGGACCATCAGCTCTCACGTTGGTTGCCACTGACTTTTTGATGAGAGAGTGGCTGCCTCTCTGCCCCCATGGGGAACCCTTAACGTACTTTAATTCCTGTTGCTTTCTATTTGACAAAAGTGATATCTAACTCACAGTCTACAGAAGCCAAAATTTCAGGTCCTTTATTCTGACTTTGACCAGTAAATTTCTTCTCCCCATGGAAAGCCTGGGAGGCAGATCACAAAGTTTCACAGATAATTCATAAACACATAAACTTGTTGTGGGTTTTTGGCTTAGTTTTGTTTTCCTATGACCTTTAGAAATCTGCTTCCCAGCCTGCTTCCTCCATTGCCTGAAGATCATGGGAATAAGGAAATGTTTGCTGACCTCCAAATGTGAATTACAACAGAACTATGAGGGTCTGGGTCCCAGATCTCAGAAATCAAGTGTGTGTTTAGCTTTAAGCTTCTGCAGGGTCCTGCTGGTCTGGGCCCTTGAATCTTTAGGGAAGAGTAAATAAGAAAAAGGCAACTCTCTCTCTCTGGACTAGAAATAAATTGCAGATTTAATAGACTTCTTTTATTATAGATGTTTATGCTGAATTTTCCTACTACATGAATCGTATAATTCATCCAGGAAATAAAATGGCTCCAATGGGTAACTTGAGTTTTACATTAAAAAAATCAGTGAGTACTGCCAACTTTCTAAGGTTTTGTAGAACTGTTCCCTTAGACTGTTAAAATTGGAGTCAACTTGTTAAATATTTACTTATTTAACATACATGCTGTTTTAACTTCCTCCCTATGCCATTAAGTAATGAATGACAAAGCACAAAAAGAAGGCTACTCACCCAGTTTATTTTAGATTTGGAAAAACAGGGACTGGCAGGTATAACATACTTAATAGAATGGGTATTTACATTCCTATAAAATTGCAAAATGTAGTTAGTTTAGATGACTGTAAGAGTTTAGAGTAGTTAAGAGTTTAGAAGATTTTATTGCTCCAAGACTCGGAGATTCTTATTGCCTTGCTAAGTCATTATTACTCTTAGGAACAAAAGATTTAAAAGAAAAAGTTCATTAAAAAGTCTCAGGATAAGATCACAAACATGTAGCAGCAAGAGTAACAATGGTACACACATCCCCTTGTCACCCGGTGACAGGAATGGGCACCCCTGTTTCACTGGAGTTAATCTTTTTGGGAAGAAGAGAGGAATAGCAGGATTTGGCTGTTGAATCCCTTCATTACCTTTCCTTCATGTGGGGTATGAATGACCATGAATCAGAGCAGTGCTAGATATGGCCACGGGCATCCAAGGCAGCCGAGGTGCATTGATTGCTTCAGCACCTACAAGCAAGATTGCTGAGCTTGAGATAAGTTTCCATGTTACACTATATGAAGAATAAAAAGTTCCTGGATTGTATTTTTAGAAGATGGAAGCATGCTTAGCAAAGGAGTGTCTGATGCATACAGTGTAGAAGAGAGGGACAGACGAAAGCTGAGTTACTGTGACTGGAACATAAAAAGTCAGGCAGCCATGCAGAAGGGACTGTGAATGTTGGAGTGCCAGAGTTTGTCTCTGGATGTGTTACTGACAGGTGATGAACACACAACCCTGGGGTGAAGTAAACAAACCCTGTCAAACACTCCCAAGCTATGAAGAGGGAGAAATGTGGCTGAGACCAGCACTATAGTGGGTAGTGGTTTCTGGAAGATTGCGTGTCCATTGATACACGGTGCAGCCCTGGGCTGGGACCCTCACTATCAGTTTCCTTTAGCATCCAGTGAGGTGCCAGGGGTGTGACACTGGCAGGGGTGTCTCTGGCAGACCAGCAGAGCTGGGGGCCCTGAGAAGAGTGAGCAGTGCCAAGAATCTTAACTTCTCCTCAGCTGTGTCTTTTGCATGGATACCACATCTGTACTGTGGAAAAAACAGGAACATTTAGAGACCCAAGATGTGTGCCCCTCACCAAACTTTTAAGAATGGTTAGACCCATGGACATCAGTGATGTGACAGATCAGAAAGTGGGATGAGAGCCTGTTTAGCAGCACTGGTTCCTGCTACCTTAAAATCAAGCTCCAGGCTGCCAGGCACAAAGTTTATCTCTAGTGTGCTGTGAACTGGAAGGTGCTGTTTTCCCTTTGTCTAGTGTGCTGCACATGTAGATTCTTGTGAGAGTATCCCACAGGATCTTTAAGAACAAAATCTGATCCTTCCTTTCATGTTGGGTTTCAGCTCAGCAGGTTTGAGAAATCTGCATGAAAAAATCTTTTTTTCCCCAAAAGTCAAAAGGCAAAAAATGGAGTATGTCATCATCAAAGCCGGATAGAGATGGATTAGAAATCCAGCACAGACCAGTAGCTCTGTGAGCTGCAGATCTGATGGGGCTTGGTTTCCCTTGGGCAAATCTTGTTTGGATTCTCCTAGGTCTGTATAGCTGGAGGCAGCTTTTCCTGTGGGTGGGTATTCATAACATCTTTTATCTTCGTAGCTTTCTTGGTGTTTAATAAGGGTTTAACTGAAACTTCAGTGGGTCTCCTTTTACTTAGCAGCTTGTTCTTATGAAACAGACAGGAATGTAGCATTTTCAGCCTTTTCTTGCTCTGTCAGATGTGGTTAAAATTGGCTACTGTTTGTTCTTGTTCCTTCTCTCTTGCACAACATGCAAGTATGTACATGCACGTCTGTGTGCACACATGCGCACGCACACACAGAGATTTATTATACATATGAAGAGATAATGATCTCAACCCCATTTTAATTTCTGTAGGAATCCAGGCTAGGAAAAAAGGTATTGCAATGCTACGTCTTTGGGAGAGGAAAAGGAGAATGAACTATTTTTTTTCTATGCAGTAGACAGATTATCTAATTACCACTTTGCTTAAACATAATATGCATTGCTAAAATCTGGCATTATGATTAAAAAGTAAAAGATGCAGTGGGCTCTGTGGCCTGGAACTGCATAGTTGGGCTTGTGCACGGCGTACACGCTTTGCCTCCAGTGCCAGAGTGGTCCTGCTGAGACTGGAGGAATGCATGGGGAACGGAGGCTTGCCACAACATCCCGTCTCCATTACGTCTTTTGGACCTCTGCCACAGAAAAGAAGGAATTTTATCCTTCATTTGTAAGTAATTAAGATGATAGTGGAGTTTAAATTTTCCAACTTTGTGAAAACAAACTAATAGCAATGATCCACTTCAATAACTCAGATACTAATTGACACAAGAGAGAGAAACAATACATTAAAAAATAATTAACTTTTGTTAATTAATTTTTAGGAATAGGAAGGACACCTGCAGCATGTGCAGATGTTGGCAAGTGTTATTAGACTGGGAAGGTTGTGCAGTAATTTGGAAATTGAAACAGGTCAAAAGGACCAGGAATGATCTGCAGCATCGTTTGAGATGTAAAGTATGTGACTGCTAGTGAGCTGAAATAAAGGTGATGAAGATGTGCATTTTTAAAGGATATTTATAGAAGCCAGAGGTTAATTAGCAGTTAAAAAGCATCCACTGGTGTTTTATGTGAGCACCATGAGTGTGTTAATCATCATTTTCAGCCTCAAATATGCCTCTTTCAGGCTTAAGCTGAAACAGATTGATGATTCCTTTACTGAGGTATTTCTTAGGTAAATTTTAAGTAGTAACTTCCTCCCTCCCCCCAAACAGTTTTCTTCTATGACCAGAACTGGAATTTCATCTCACTCGGCTTTCTCTTCCTTGGTATTTGTGATGCAGTTCGAGTAATACCTGTGGTAAAGCAGGAAGGTAAGAGATAAGGGAAGTCTTATGTAAATCACAGATTTGGGCTTTGCAGAAATGTAGACACAGAAAAATGTGAAATAAACCCTAGAACTTTCCACCTCCTTTTTCAAAGTTAGTGAGTAGAAAGGCACAAACCTAATTTGTTCAGTTCCTCTTGATGCTTTTGTCTGCTCTAATAAAATGAAGCTTCTAGAAAAGACCTGCTTTATACGCTGCTGTAAACATGCCAGAGCCCTCTTCCAAATGTGGGGTTCCTCACAGGGAGAGTGGACCAGGCACCTTGGGGGCATTTAAGCCCCCAAACTGAGATGACATGGGCTGTGTGTAATACTCTAGCACCAATTAAAACAAAATGCTGAGAACCTCTATGAGGTCAGGTTGTTCTTTGCATCAGACACCTCTCAGAGAAGGTTCTCATATCAGTCTTCTGTCCAGCCCTCTTCTGTAGGTTGCTACCCACAACTCGTGTTTCAAAGATCCTGTCAGAATTTTTTTCCTCCTGAGAAACAAAAAACTTACCTCACCTGAAGGTATCTAAGAATTCAGAACTTCTATACAGGTTTCCAAATGACCTTACAGGGACATTCATCTCATCTCTCACTGTTCAGCCCACACTGTGGCCTTTTGGCTACTGGAAGTGAGACTTGCCAGAGAAAGCACGGGATGTAGTTTGGACTACAGCCCCAGACTTCCTTCTCCTAGAGGGAGCCACGGAGTCTTGCTTGCTCTTGTTTTGGGATGCATGAAAGTCAAGTCACTTCATCCCTCCAGAAGTACTTCCTTCCAGAATTTGTAACTCCTGCAATTACGTTTTCAATTTTTCAGCAAACATATGTGCACACATATAATTTGCTAATTTCACTTTCATTTCACTGGCCTACTTTTCTATCAGTACTATTAAAAATAAAATGCCAAATTGTGAGAAAGAATTACACTAGACAAGAAATACACAAGATTTTTTTCCATTCAGGTGACTTTATACTTTATCTATGTATCTAATTACTTCCATTCCAATTTTCTGATGCATTATGGAGGAAGATCCTTAGATGCTGTATTACTGATTCTGCAAGTCACAGTTGTGGCCTCTTCCTCTGAACAATTTCTCTAACCTTACCTAATGGATCTACAATTTTTTCCCCAACTATTTCTTGATTAGATTTTATCTGTTGTGATGACCTTGAAGGGCAAGAATTAAGCATAAACAAACAGGATAATGATGGGGCCCAAAGACAGTAACTTTTAGGAAGCTTGGAAAGACATCTATTTCTCATTTAAGAGAGGTGAAATGGAAGAATGATTAACTAGCTAAATGGCAAGTTTTCAGCTATGTACTGACGTGCTTTTTTCTATTGCCTCTTCTCTAGTGGGAGATTAGATGACTTTGTTTTATCTTCAGAAGAAAGAAATTTTGTTAATGAAAAATATTCTTACTTAAATGGACTGTGCTGCCAGTTGAATAAAAACCACACATATTTTTACAAGGAAGATTTAACTAATATACTCTTTATTTATTTCTTTACACAACTAAAACCAAAATAATGAAATTAATGGGAAAAAAAAAACCAAACCAGAACCCTTGGGCAATTATATTGAACTTTGTTCCCTATTGTAGTAACAGTTTAACACATAAGAGTTTTCTCTAACGTTATTAAGAACTGGTCAAATACTAGATGTCTCTAGTAAATTTGAAAATGTGCAAAATATACAAAAATGTATCACCTGGGGAGAGCTGTAACAAAGAAAGAAGAATTTCTGATCAAAAAGGAACATGACTTTTTTTGTCCCGATTGCTCAAAAAATTTCCTAAATACCATGACTAGGTTGAAAGCAATGTTCCAGAGGTCTGTCCTCACATATTGGTGCGTGTAGAGCTGTGACAGACTTTCTGTTGGCCCCATTCCTTGAAGATCAGTCATCTGTGTTGGTGAAGAGTCACAGCCTTTAGATTTGTGCGTTGGGTTGTTAGGCTGCTTATTCAGAGGTTCTTCCTCTTACCAGGCAGCGCGTTTCAGACCTCCAGTGAAGTGCACAAAGAGCCTGGAGCTGGCACGTTTCTGCTGTGGCTGCCCGTGAGTTTGCAAGGCCTGCCTTCATCCCATCAGCAGCTTCTACTGGATGTGAGCAGACCAGTGCAATCAAATGTCTCAAACACTGAGTGCTAACAGCTGGATCCAGGTACCACAGATTTCTCTTTGACCTTTCTTTAATGGAGTTGTTTCAAGCAGAGACCATTTTTTTCAGAATTGCTTCCCCATTCAAAACAGAAAAAATGCTCTCCTAAAATCCTATTTCACTAAATATTATCTGTCCTTCATTTCATACAGTTACACTTGGATACCATCACACTTCTGCAGCAGACTATACAAATGCCTTGGTATTTCAGCATGCCCTCAGGTACCATTTGTGCTCCTCTAAAAGGCTTGAAATCCTGGGCTACTGACAAGACACTTTACACAAAACATAGCCAAAAGCAAGTTCCTGTGTTGTCCAGCAAATCTGACACCCTGAAATAATCTGCTTGCAGCTGCTGAAAGGAGTCTTACATCTCCTCATCTACTCCCACCCATGGAGCTCCGTTGCTCCCTGTGTCTAGTTTGACTCAATTTAGCTTGCCATTTCAGAAGCATACCTTTGCAGTATTTTCTTGTAGTGATGTCCATGAGTTGTCAGGTTGGCTCAGCTTCTGGGTACACCACACCTATGGGTAAAGCCTGCTTCCCCCCGGCAAAATTTGTGTTCTTGTAGCCAGAAGAGAAGGGAGGTGCTTTCTGAAGGATGACACAATGCCAGCCTAGACTCTTGTCTAACCACTGCTGATTTTATAGCAGGCATACCAGGCAAGGGCTCATTTCTCTATTTGATGAACTCGAGTCATGCAACTATCTCAACTACTATGTGCTGACTCAAGAAACCTCACAGGTCAACTTCCTGTCACTCCTGCCTGTGGCCCTATATAAAGATGACCTCATATTCTTAAGCAAATGGACCCATATAGGATGTGGAAATTTAGAGTGCAGTATCCAGGACTGGTACTGCACTCTTGTTCCTATCACTGAGACAAATTACAAAAGCAGGCTGAAATTCAGAATGAAGTTGAATTCTACTAAGTTTGAGGGTCTGATTAAAAACCCTGTCATTAGCTTGGGTTTTGTAAATGTAAAATGAAAATGTTTAGCACTTAGAAAACATATGGCTTTCCAGATTCTACTGAAATTTTAAACAGATTATTAAAACAGAAGAAAGTATCTCAAATTCAAAAAGACACCCCTCCTGAATGGTCAGGTTTTCTGGTGTTCTAGTTATATTCTGAGGTATGAGATTTACAGATAATCCTGCTCGTTGTCCCTCCAGTAAAGGACACGTTTTAAGGCAGATTGTTGAATGGAATCCCTACTGAATCCTCACAGGCATTTCAGACCCAGCCTTTCAAACAGAAGTGACCCGGGCCTGAGTTTCCCTGGTGTTACATTACGTCATGGCAGAATACATTCTTGTCCACCTTGTCCAGCTGCATTCTAGGCTTCAGCATGGCAAAACCATACTCCACAGAGGAATGGGGTACCACAGCCGGGAAAACTGAACTGGACCACAGACCAACAAGCCTTCAATAATATAATCCTTTAAAGAAATGCAGGGCTACCCATAGCAGGGACCACTAAAGACAGAAATAACATGTCATAAGCTCAGAAGTTTCAAAGGACTAGAGAGACAGAAAAGCTATTTCCAAGTATAGCAGATACTGTGCTGGACAGAAGTTGTGTTAAGACAGTGCACTTCCTTCTGAATTTGTACTGAACTGAGAAGGAGCTCCAAGATTTAGACCATTCAGATATGAGATGTAAGTTACAGTGGACAAATACAGCATTGAGCTTATCACTGAAATAAAGGCTAGGTATTAACTTTTAGCATTTTTTCCAAGTTGCATCTTGTTTCATATGTCAAAACCTTAGCTCAAGTTTCATCAGAAGCTGGTAGACATTGTTTCCTCTCCCATATAATTTTGCTGCTTACCTCAAAGGCTGCATCTCAGTTCTAAAACTGCTGCACTTTGGTATCTGGTAAGGGTATTCTTATTATTTATACAGCAGTATTGCTTTCTTTGCATCTACACAGCTCGAATTACAACACACCATTTTCAGCAAACTGATTGAGAATTCATCCCAGGACCTGCAGTTAACCAGGAACTGCCTAGAAACAGGACACAAGGTCTGAAGGAGGCAAGGCTCTTCAAGAATAAACTGGTGATGGTTCATGTATTCAGATCACATACAGATATGGTACATCTGGTGGGCAAGCTCCAGAAAGGGAAAACAACAGCTCCTCTAGTTGGGCATGGAGCTCAGTCTCTGGGGATTCTGCCACAGTGCTCACTCCACAAGAAAACCAGCACCTATGCAAGAACTCAGATGTCCAGTTCTGATACAGTATCTCCCTCATGGATCCCGGGTTTTTCTAATTAGTGTCTTAATGCTAGTATGTTGATTAGCAAAAAAAAAACCCTACTAATAACGTATTTTCTAATTTTATTTTTTTTCCCTCATATGTTCTTAATCTCTGCTGGGAAGTGGTAAACAGATGCATGTGATTTCTATTACCAAGCAGTTTCTATTTAAGAATTCTGAGTCTCTTTACAACTCTTTTTCATATGAGCACATCTTTTTTTGCAACTTTCTTTTAATTTATCTTGATTTTTTTGTCTACTTTTAAAATAGTCTATTAATATTCTGGTTTAATTCTTTATCTGAATTTAATATATTATAACAGTGTTCCCCTAATTTTAGATACTTGACTAGAAAAAGATGGTCCTCTGCTAGTGTTAAACTTGACTACATCTGAGTTTTATCGCACTGAAAAACTCTTTTATATATAAGCTCAATCCCATTATTGGTATTCCAAATCTTTCTGACTTAAAGCACTGCAGCTCTACGCCATGCAATCAGATCCATGTAGGTAAATCACTCTTTTGACAACATCCCCCTTAAGTTAGACAGCTCTCAGCATGGACCCACCCAGCTGTAGAAGAGAGAACAACTTTCGTATTTAGATTAAGTTGTAGACATGATCTTTCTGAAGAAAAATGCCGTTGACAGTATTAGGCAATACCCTACTAAATAGCAAGGGCCCGTTTTTCAACATAATTTTCTCTGTCACAGCATCTTAACAGGGATTATTTGTCTTATACATCAGTCTTTAACTGAATAGCTCGGTTACTGAAAGTCTAAAATAATCAGTAATAGTTCTGGTTCCAGGATGACAGACTCTCATATGTTTCACTAGCAACTTCTGATATTGCCAAACAAACTTCAAGTTCTGTACTAGTTGTAGAAGTCTTTTTTTTTAAATATTGCAATAGTAAGGTAATTTTGCATTTTCATTTTTTTCCTGAAATGTCCTTATGTATGTATATTGATGCATTTTTAAAGGTTGTGTATATTAGCTTTCACTGGCTAAACATGATTTCTGACACTGTTTAAAAAACCCCTGACTTCTGTTCCTAGTTACAACATTTGCTTATTAAAATAAAAAATACAAATTGCAAAAGAACCTTCTTTATGGCTGTGTTATCTACCTTGCCAACAACCGATTCTAAAGTAGAATTACAAGAGACTATGTAAACAAATACAGACATTTAACAAACAGAAGGGTTTGGTTGGTTGTTTTTGGGTTGTTTTTTTTTTTTAACTACCTTGGAAAAATGAATTGTGACAAAAAGATTGGAGAATAATTTACAACTTAAGTCACCCGGAGGTATCCTCAACATACCAGCAAAAGTGTATCGGTTAGAAGTAAGACTAAACGTCACACAGTAAGAACAATCTTCCACTGACAGTGAAATACTGCAATCTTCATCCATCAACTTCCTGATATTAAATTCACATTTTCTGAGTGTGTTTTTTCCTGTTCTGTAATAGTTTCTAAGTTAAGCTTGGGCAGTTACTGCAAGGTCATAGTGCTGGGACTGATTAAAAAGCACTGTTTATTCTCTGCTCGGAGAGGCTAATGAAAATCCTGACCATACTTCTGCGTTTCCTAGTTACTAATTTTGCCACGAGTTTATCTCAGGAGCCTGGGACTCCACACACTCAGCCATACACATGAGACTGTGCTCAGTGTTATCTCCTAGGTAATTACATTAAAGATTGCACCAGGAAAGTAGGGTTGAGGTTTTTTGGCCTCATTCAGACTCCTTGGAACACCACAGTAAGAGTAACCATGAAAAAGTCATTCTTCCGGAGAGTTTGCAAGCTAAGGGTCAAAATCAGTGCCTCACCCTACACACTGTCCTGTGATCCTGCTCACGCACTCAGATGTGCCAGAAGGCCAAGCCCAAATTGCTCCCCTTTACAGGAACCCTTCACAAGCTAAGTGGTGTTACAGAGAAACAGGCCCCACTAATAATCATTCCCGTATCATCATGTACTTATGTAACGTTTTAAACATATTTCCTGCCTTAGTTTAACAATCCGAGAGCTCCCAGTTTCCTTTGTGTTGCGTAACATGAGACACAGACCAGCAAACTGACGTTGAGGGGAATCTTATTAATTCTCCTTAACATGATGAAAATAAAGCGCGCTGGCGCAAACGCTCGATCCGTGCCAAGGCTCGGGTGCCCAGCTCAGGGCAGGTACTCCCGCTGGGAGGTCGTGTCGCGTTAAAAATCACACTCGCGGCCCTATCCTGAACGGGTTTTGTTCTGCCTTGGAGCCAGCGGAGGTTTTAGGTTCCGCCGCCCGGGTCTGGCAGCTGCGAGCCCGCCACAGCGCTTATGCAACGACGGCGCGGCGGGGTGGCCCCGCTGAGGCGGGCGCTGCTCCCGGGCGGCGGCCGGCGCTGAGCGGGTGCCCGGTCCCGCAGGGGGCGGCCAGCGAGAGCCTCCGGGCAGCGCCCGCCCGGGCGCACCGGCTCCCCTGGGGACCGCGCGCCGACATCTTAGCGCCGGAGGGACAAAGCGCGGCGGCGCTGTCTGCCAGGAGCCGTCCGCCCCGGAGCCGCGGCTGTCACCAGCCGTGAGTGACAGCCCCGGCGGGGAGACTTCGAAAGAACTCAGCCCTGGCCCGGCGCCCCCCGGGCACTACAGCAACGGGGGCGCGGGGGGTGGGGGCTGGAGGGACAGCGCCACCGCCGCGCAGCTGTGCCTATGCGCTGGCCCCTGCGGGCGGGCGGGCCCCGCGGTGTCAGCGGAGCGCGGCGGCGGGCCCCGGGCCGGCGCGGGCCGCGGGCTCCCGGCGGGTCCCGCTCATTGTTCCCCGCACTAGCCCTGGCAAACAGGAAGCCGCCCCGGCATGGGGCGCCCCCCCCGGCCCCCGGCGGTGACTGGCAGCCCGGGCGGCCCGTGCGAGCGGCGGCGGCGGCGCGGCGCAGCCAATGAGAGCGCGCGCGCGCGAGCGTGGGCGGGAGTTCCGGGCTGGCAGGCGGGCGGGCGGGCGGCGGTGTCGGCCGGGCCCCCTCTCCCGCGGCAAGCCCCACCTTTCGGCTTTCCCGCACCGTCAATCAAAATAGGAAAAAAAACCCGGAGTAGGCTCGGGCCGCCGCCGCCGCTTCAGCCCGCCGTGAGCACAATAAGCATGTCCCCGGCGGCAGCCGCCTAGCCCTAGCCAGCAGGGCCTGTGTGCGAGCCAGCCAGCCTGCCTGCCTGCCTCCCGCCCAGCCAGCCAGCCAGCCGGCCGCTCGCACTCACACCATGACCGGTACGTACGCACCGACCGAGCCGCCCCGGGGGCTCCCCGCTCCTGCTCCGGCCCTGCGCGTCCCCGCTCCGGCCCCGGAGCGTCCGTGTGCGAGCGAGGCGAGAGCGGCACTGAGAGCAGCAGCAGGAGGAGCAGGGGGAGGAGGGAGAAGAGGGGCAGGGGCAGCAGCACGGGGAGGAGGAGGAGGAGGAGGAGGAGGGCTCCGTGCGGGAGGGCGGGGGGAGCGCTGGGGTTAGGGGGGGGGAGAGGGAGGGAGGAAGGGAGGGAGGGAGAGGGAGGGGGGTGATCGCTCCCGTCAGTGACTCTCCCCTCCCCCTCCCCGCTGTGCCCGCAGCTCCCGAGAAGCCCGTGAAACAAGAGGAAATGGCTGCCTTAGACGTGGACAGCAGCAGCCACAGCGAATATCTCCAGCACGGCAACGGCGCCGCCTCGGCCTCCGCCGGGGCGGCCGCCCCCCAGGTGAGCGCAGGCCCGGCTGGGCCCCTTCCCCCCCTCCCCCGGGTGACACGTTGTGAGCGGGTGCGGAGCCGGTGCCGCCGCCGCCGCTTCCTGTGTGCGCGTCTGCGAGGAGCCCGGTCGCTGTCCCGCACTAACCGCCACCCCCCTTCTCTCCCTGAACCCGCCCATTGTGGGTAGGACGCGCAGCCGTCACCGCTCGCTCTGCTGGCGGCCACCTGCAGCAAGATCGGCCCGCCGTCGCCGGAGGAGGATGAGGCCGCCGCCGCCGCCGCTGCCTCTCACTCTGCCGGAGCGGTGAGTGCCCGCCCCGCCGCTCTCGCACGGCCTGCCGGGGGGAGAGACAGCACAGCCAGCCCGCCCGCCCGGGGGGAGGGACGGGACACACGGCACTGCCCGCCCGGGGGGAGGGACGATAGCAAGGCCGACCTGCCAGGAGAGGGGTCCCCGGGCTCCCCTGCCTCTCCAGGAGGAGCCGGGCTCCCGGGAGGAGGAGGGAGCCAGGCTCCCCCCTCCCCCGCCATTGGGAGCAGCGCCTTCATTTACTTTCAAAAACGGGGGGAGGCGGGAAGCCTCCCTCCCCCGACCTTGGCACCGGAACGGCTCGCTCGGAACCCGGAGAGGCTGGGAGGCATCTCACCTCCACCTGAGCGCGGCCCCGGCATCCTCGCCAGGCTGCCAGCCTGGAACCGCGCAGCCAGGCAGGAGCACAAAATGAAGGCTGGCTGTAGGGAAGGATGTAGTGAAGTAAAATGGCTGTTTAGAAGCGAACGCGGTGGTGGAAGGCTGCTTCCTGTAGCGCGCTGTTTTTCTAGGCTGAGTTATCGTGCGGTTCCTCTTGGCGTTTTCTGTCCTTATCTCTCATGCGCCGTCGCCTCTGAAAGGAGCCGTGATGACCTCGGGACCTGGTGTGATGAGATGGATCTTGTAGACTAGAAACGTATTCGTGTTGAAGCTAGCTTAACAATCCCCATAACAAAAGCCTAATGAAAACTCATGTTCCTTAATTGGTCTAGCTATCTCTATGTTGACATATCCTCATAAAATTCAGAGAGGCTATGCATTTCTAAATAACCAATACGTAAAAATATTGATATATTAAAAGAGAGTTCCAAAATACCTTCTAAAATGACAAGATGTAATTTTTTGGCCTTAGCCCTTGGAAAAATTGCATATATTACCTCCATTTTTTTTTTATAAAGACATCTTTAAAATTAGCAAAAAAACCTACGCCTTTTTCTTCTTTTAAACCAAGTCTGTTTTAAACTTGCTGTACAACAGCCTTGTGTAGTGTTAGGATTTTTGTGAATAGGAAAAAAGAACTGCAAAGCATTGTACTGATGGATGAAGTGGTTTTGGCAAGCTTTTAACAAATGTCAAAGTGTTAGTGGTAGAAGTTTCTAAATACTTGCTAAACTTTAAAATACTTTTCATCTGTGCATTACAGCTTACTTTACATAAAGGGAAGCTGAAGCAAAATAGCTGTCTGAGGTCATACAGCAGGTTGTAGACTAATGACAGAGCTCGAAAATCTATTAAGATTCCAACCCCTTTCAAGCATCCTTTCTGCCAAACCTATTTATTTGCTCAAGCAGTATGTTTTTAAAAATCTTTCTAAATGTTGTAAAGTGTCTGATACATCTAAGATTTCTTTCATAATACTGGATGCATACAGTGCTAAAGAGCATAAACATACTGAAAAATAAATGACGTTTAAATGATTGCTTGCTTTTCCATATCCACCTCAAAGGTTGTTCTTGTACAGCTGTAATTGTGCATCTTCGGGGTGGATTGATTGATTAGGATGAGCAGTAGGTCTGACAGGATAGTAGAATGCTGGTGCAGGACAAATGGTTCCTGGCAGTTCAAAATGGGCAAAGCAGTTTTGATGTGGTACTTCTTTACTCCTATTAATAAGTTGTTGTGTTAATGTCTAAGAGGCTTTTCAGGAGAAGGCAAATGCATTTCAGGAGAAACCAAGATCTTAGTTAAAAACTAAGTGAATATAAGCTTATTCACTTCTTTCCATACATACAGATAGGCCCTTCCTACATATCTTCTGTGAGTTAGGTTACAGCATTCTGGTAATTTTTACACTCCTACAACATAGCTCTTGAATGATGCAGAATATTTTGAGTGGAAACTAAATATAAATTGAAGGAGATACGTAACAGTAGCTGAACTAGACACTGGAGTTAATTAAGATGACCTTAATAAAGAGAGGGGAGGGACTAAAGGCCCTGAAATACATTCCTTGTGACAAACAGAACAAAAGAGATTTAGTGCAATAAAGATTCTTTTTTTCGGGTCCCTTGTGTTTATCGTATTGGAGGGTGGAAGAAGGAGGAAGAAGCTAAAAAGGCTTAATTTGTAGGTACTTCATAAGTCATATGGAAAATTAAATCTCTATGCACAGACAAACATAATTCCTGCAGTTTGTGATGCTCATCCCTTTCCCAGGAGTATAGCTCAGTCAGTTTAAGACCTGTGCATGGGTGATGATACCTAATATAGCACTGGGAGGGCAGCTCTTTCCTGCTACATTCTATACCTGGACTGCAGTTCTGACTGTAGAACATCTGTAGAACTCTCAATCCACACAAATGGATAGCAGAAGTCAAACTAGGTATTTCCTCTTAGAAGTGCGTGAAGAGCCTGCACCTAAAGGGAGAGCGATGCTGTTTCGGGGTTGTTGTGTTACTGTTTCACTGACATTTGCTTGGTAGAAGCTGGCAGGGCTGGAGCCAGCATGCTGGGCTAGCATACTGCTTTCCTGGCTGAAATGGTATGCTGCAGCTGCTCCCCAAGAGACCAGCAGTATGATTTAAAAGCAACAGCAAAACTCCCATAGGAATGCAGGGAATACTGTGTGTCTGGGATTTGGGGAAGAGCTGAAGCAATTGTCATTGCGTTTGTAATGATCTAGTTAGCCCTGCTTTGAGCTCGGGGGTTGGACCAGGTGACCTTCAGAGGTCCTTTCCAGCTGAAATTATCCGGTGATTCTGTATTGGTATCTGAGTCCTGGCCTGCTGTTTGAATGGACGTTGCTGATACACTGCTGAAAGGATTAGTGAGGAAGTAAAAAGACTATGTAATAAAAGGCAAATGAAGAAAACAGTTGACAGAACTAAACCCAACCCTCTTCTCCTTTCCATCCTGTCAATGACCTGGCAGGCTGTCTTTAGACAACAAGGTTTTCAGCTTGGCCGATGGTTCTGGTTGGAACTGAATTTCCTTTTGGATGAGCGGCACTAGCAGGCATTATTGCTGATCTTGTCTTTGTGCATTGATAAAGACTGCAGTCTATCAGTTTTGACACCGTGATTTACTCTGCCTAATGGTCAGCCAACACCAATATGTTTCCTGATGGTGTTTGATATTAATGTAGATGGCCTTGAGTTTGTGGCTTGCTTACCTGAGAGTCTTTTCCCTGGTTGCCATACTGCTGCATCATTGTTGGTTCACTCACCATGGGAACTTTGCCTTGAGTATTGCTGGTTTGTGTGAGAGCCTTGCTGGGATGGTATGTGCTACTGCCTGACCTAGAACAACAGCTCACGTTTTGGCCTCTCAGGATGTCATTCTCTTTCTTGGGAGTTTAAAATCTGAGAAGTTTCAGTTTGGGTCTTGCTTTTTCACTATTTACCTGTGACTAATAATTCTATTTCAAACTTTCATGTTTAGGATTCTTTTTCATTTAGTTATAAATACTTTAGTTTCATTCCAGTTAAAACATGTGCGAAGATTTTAGCACTAGATGAAAATGAAACGCAAAGAAGAAGTTGGTAAAGCTGTGCATAAGGGAGGAAACAAAAGAGCAGACAGATTTAGGTCAAAGAGAGCCTTGATGATGGTCAGCTGTATGGTTGTAGCATGATCAGATGATTGTTTAAGAAGCTACAAAGCTGAGATGATAACCAGTTGTTTATGTTCTCTTACTTCTTTGTAATGCAAAGCTAAAGGCTGTGGGGGAACTCTCCTGTTCCCAAGGGCCATCCTTATGGTAGTGCAGGGTGGGACTGGATAGGTGAGGATCCGGTGCGAGACTGGTGGGAGGTTTCATGGGAGGTCTGGAAGGTGGATGAATTGGGAAGAGTGGCAGGCTGCCTGAGGAAACTGTTGGCTCTGACAGCTGCCAAAGAATGGGAGCTGTCAGGGGTGACTGCCCTAGCTGAGGTGTGTGGATGCATCTTGTGTGAAGTGAGCTGCATCGCTAGTCTTAAAAAAAAAAGGTTGGGAGGAATGATTTATATGATTTATTTGTGATGTTGCTTACCAACAAGATGTGGAATATGTTTGGACATGTTAATAATTAGCATATGTGGGGAAGATGAGTATCATTTCTCTGCTGTAGACAAAGGATTTATGTGTATCTTTTACAAGTAAAGGTTGGAGTATTTGAAGACTGCTTTAGCATGTCTTGAGGTTTATGATTGAGTATCAGTGCCTCACAGAACTTAATGAAAGTCTGGAATTCTAGTTGGCTTATGCCTCAGAAGATTAACCACCTGAGATGCACCTAGTTTAAACTCAGTTTTGGGGGAAATAGTAGCAGTGCTGACAGGAAGGAGAAAGAGGAAGGCGTTTTAAATTTCATGTTTTCCACTAGGCAAAAATATGCATGAATGCCATGTGTCAGAGTTAACCATACTACTTGGTTTTCTGGCCTATATGATCATTTTGAGGAAGTTCAGAATTATTCTGACATGCATTTTGGCCTTTGTGGGTGATAAGATAGGTTCCTGATGCTAGGTTTCTGCATGTGAACAGGTGCACCAGAATGTGTTCAGCAACTACGAAAAGTCTACCTGGAATTGTCTTGCTTCTCTCTGTTCTTTACTTTTGCAAAACAAAGAAGTTGGACTAGAATATGATGGCTAACAGTATATTTGTCCTGCTGCTGTCCAGAAGCTCGCCTTTTAAAATGTTCTTTGGTGTTTGTATTCCAATTATGTTTTTCTAATGCTGTATCAGAACCAAGTGTTGAAGGTCTTTTAGAAGAAGATGCTTCAGGGATGTTCTTAAAAATTTTTGGTTTATTTCTGCTAATAGTTTTGGAGAAAGTAAATGGTTTTAAGCATTTCCATATTTAAAAACAGCATAGACAAAGAAGTTATCTAATATTAAACATTAGTAAGAAGTCTAAGATTTCACAGAAAGTTGAGGCTGCTAAGGATGTCTGGAGAACGTCTGATCTGCCCCTCCTTGCTCAAAGTAGAGTCAGTGAGAGGAAGTTGTTCAGAGCTGTGTCCAGTGGGTTTGAATACCTCCAAGGACAGAGACTCCAGTGTCTCTCTGGGCAGTAAGTTCCAGTGTTTGATAACCCATATGATATAAAAAAGGGCTTTTTCTTATGTTATGGATAGAGTCAAAAGCCTGACTAATGCAGTGATGAACAATATGCCTTAGCTAACCCCATCGACCAAGCTAGTCTTCTCCTCATACATGGGGCATTGTGAGGTTAGTTATTTCAGCATTATTTCCCCTTCCTAAATGTAGGCTGACTACTTCTGAACACTACTTTCTTCCCTCTCAAGGTTATTTGAAGGTTAATTTTTCAAGGTTATTTTCAAGGTTATTTCCTCCATTGCCTTCTCAAAGATCAGGTTGTGAGTGACTGATCCCAGGTCCTCTTTCTTGTTCTCCTGATGATTTGATAGACTGTTCAGCACCTGAGCTGAAAGCAGGAAGAAAACAAACCATTTCACAGAATGCTAGATTGGCATGTAATTATACTGAGATTCATATACATATATAGATTTAATAATTAATAAACAAAGAAGTTACCTGTGATCTAGTTAAAAATGCCTCCTTGTCGCCATGTCTCATTTCTTAGTACTTCAACTTCCTTGTTTTGATTAAGGTCAGGGATATTGTATTGTCTTAATTTGGACAAGTTCTGAACTTCTGCTGATTGATAACAAACTCTTGAAGTTTTGGCTCCAGTTGTCCATGTTAAGCAAAAAGATATAGATATTCCTTAACTGAGACACAGTTAGATATATTTTACCAGATTGGAGTTTCTTTTAAAATAAGATTTTAAGTAGCCCCAGATAATACTTTTTTTTTCCTGAAATGCTCATTGTTTTTCCAAACATTTGATTTGGGCAGAAGTATTTCTCTAAATCGAGTGGCTTCATTTGCAGAGGGTTCAAACATGCAACAGAATTAATCTGCCTTAACAAACAGCTTTGTGTCAGCTGAACCACAGTGACTGATTTTGAACATGTTTTTAACCTATGGCAAATACAAGATAGAATGTATTAGCTCATACTTTAATGAAAGAGTTGAAGCAAGTGCATTTTATCTTGTATTTGTAATGACCTAAGAATGCACAGGTAGTTTACTGTAGCTTGGTAAACACATGGTGTTATTAAACCCATGCATTAGAACCCTAACTCTTTCATAAAACAACAATTTGGATGAGGCAGTGTCCAATCTTCTTCATTAGGTGTGTGATTTTTAAATGTTTGAGACCTCATGACTCATTATCTGTCCACCTCTGGTTGTTTGGCTCATGCTTTTGCTCCAGGACTAAATGGAACAAAAGTGACTTTCTGAAAAGTGCAGTAAAAAGCAGTCCACCAGCACAGATAAATGTTGTTTTGTAGACTTTAGTAATAAAATACTGATGGTTAATGACATGTGCCCATTTGATGTGTTGAGATGCAGGTATCCACAATAGATACCAGTTCTTACAGGGGTGTTTCTCCTCTTTCCTCCTCTCTATTTTACTTTGGTGAAGCATATTTTATTTTTTTATAAAGTCCTATCATTCAGTATGCTTTAGATCACTTCTGAAGGCATTTTATCTTCTTTCTCTTATCTCCTTCCACATTTGACTCAATGTTGCTGTAATTTTTATCTACATATATTGAACAAGACAATTACTAGATTTTTATTTACCGTGGATTGTGATTGTTCAGGGATGAGACTTTTCTCTGAGACATCTCTTTATTTTACCTACTGGAAATTATACAAGGACTGTTAAAGAATCAAAAGACAGGCTGAACAGTGGTTGTTGCTTTCACTCTTTGTTGGCACTTGACCTTTCTTCAGGTGGACATATCATTTGATTTTAATTCATCCTATGCCTTGCATCAGCTACTCTCTTTGCTCTGTTCCTGCCTCTTTTTCTTGTTTCCTGATGCTGCTTCCAGTGAATTCCCTGTTGCTTCCTGTTCTCTCCTCCTTGGCTGAGTAGTACTGAACTTTCCTCAGATCTTTGTCCCTTCCTCTTAAAACAGAGCCTTTGGATTGAAGCAGTCCAGCCTTCTCTTAAAGGAACAGCTGCCAAATAACTGCTGCCTGAGTATCAGCTGATAAGGAAACTGTTGCTTTATCCCTACCCCCTAAATAATTTTCATGGATGGCTGAGACAGCAAACAAACCAGTGTATCTTGAATGTAAAGCTCAGTAAGTGACTGGGCTGCAGATGTTGCTGCTCATGTATCAGTGGCAGAACTTGGGAGTTATTACAAAAGTGCTTAATTGCCTGAGAACATAAAGAAATGTTATTACTCTTGAGTTAGTAGGAAAAGAAGTCCAAGAAATGTCTTGTCTCAACAGACTTTGTGGAAGAGCATAACAGTCGATCTTGTTATGACAGGCTGATGATGACCATTTGAGATTAGAGAGCATCCCCAAATACTCTTTTCCTTACGGGGTTTTTTTCATGCTTTAATGCTACTAATTTTGATAGCTGCCAGATAGTTTCTTGAAAGCCTCACCCTCTTTTTGCTTCTCCCTTCACATGATTCAGCTGGTGGTGTCTGATATAGGCAGCTGTAAGAGCAACATGAATAACAGGCATTTTATGTTATGTGTAGCATAGCTTCATATCCTCATGCATGGCTGCCCTGGAGTTCTCCATGGACTGACAAGTGCATCTACTAAAAGAGTAGCTCTGTTGTGCTAAAATCATTACAGAGCAGGATTTCAGGGAAGATTTCACCAGATCATGAAAACGTGAGATGTGTGCCCAACATGAAAATGCCAATATGGAAATCAACATATGCTTTGGGAGAAGAATAAAGTAATTTCCATATCATGAAGGAGACAGGTTCCCTTTGAAGTATTTCTGTGGAGGATATTACATATGAATAGTCACAGACATGTTACTGTGTATCAGAACAGTCCAGTTTAACCTAAGCTTTCAACATTTGTTTGTACATCGTTTTCAATCAGTGATAAATTATATCAGACTTGTAATGGCTTATATTACCTTTTCTTTCTCTTTTATTGTAACAGCTATCAACACGTTATATTATACATTTATTTTATACTGATACACTTTAAACATATAACAATCATATTTTTGCTTTTAGTATTTTCTGACTGATGTTTACCTATGACTTCAGTGGGTCTTTTGATATTTTATGAAAGCTTCAGTTAATAGATATTTATATGCTTGTGAATTGAGTAGTTATGACCTTTCTTAGCAGCGTTTCAGCAACTGATATCTATGTGTAAACAATATTAAACACAAGTGTATAAAGCTAATGTGGTAGCAGAGGAAAACAGATCTTGTTGCTTTCTTCTAGGTAAGATATGTGATATGGAATATTACATGTTTTTTCTTCTAGCATCATAAGTTATGAGTCTGAAAGACTAAAAAATTCAAATATGTTTTTAAGTGAAAGGTTGATCAGTATAAGAGGAAAAGAAAATAATAGAGAATTATTGTTCTTTTCTTTTCCTTGAAGCATTAATGCCATAAAATTACGTTTGTTCTGGTGATGCTGAATTTGTTTACTAATATAGTATCTGAAAAATTATGAATCACACTTAAGAACCACAGGATATTTTGAGCTGGAAAGGATCCCCCAGGGTCACTGAGTCCAACTCTTAATAAGAGTCAATGGTCTGTGTATTTGAGGGCTGAGGAAGGCTAGCACTCTGGTGTTTTTTGCACAATAATTATTTTTAGAGTTCTTGAGACGAATTTAGGACCATGATATGTGTTTCTTTATTGAAAATGAAGCTTGGTAAGCACAGTAAAACTTCTTCTAATAATTACTCAGACTTAAATACAGTATTTTGCCTTTACATGTAAACATTGTAGTGTTATGGGGTGGAATAGGCTAAGAATGTGAAACTAGCAAAGTCCCATCTAACATTGTGGACTAAATTCATTCAGGTGCACACTGCAGGATTCTTTCAGACTGGCTAGGTCTCAGTGCTATGTTAGGAAAGAATTAGATGTATGTTGTATTTTGCATGTGCTGGTTTTGTTCTAAAGGAAGTCAGAATGCAGCATCAGAAAAAAGTTCCGATATGCTCTGGTAACTTCCCTACCAGGAGCGATCACAGGATGAGTGCAGAAGGAAAAACCAGAGCTTTTTCTATGTCCTCTGGACTCTGCCAGAGAGACTAGATTTGTTTCACAGAGCTGAACTGGTTGTAAGTCAAGTTAGTTACATGTTGCTAATATTAAGTTATTCCAGTGGTTTACTGTAGTATGGTAAAACAGATAAGGAGGAACTTTACTTTGTATTTTTTAGATTGGTGGTTACTTACAATACCAAGCTGATTGACTATGCAAATCTGTGCTAAGCATTGCAGGTTGTTAAATCTAATTCTTAATACTCTATTCTGAAAAAGCTTGCTTTGGTAAAGAAAGGTAAGTGCAATTTACCTTTTCTTTACTGAATAAAAACCAAATGCATAATAGACTCTTTAAGCATCTGGGGTCTACTCTGAAACACTGGCCTTTTCTATTGTCCCAGCTTAATGAAGATAGATTTTTTCCCCCCTCCTAACTGATGCATATGACTAATCCAAACATGATTTGAGTGTAAAAGTTCTTAGTCTAGAAATCTTCTTCCTTAGTGAAACTAACTCCTACAAGCTTATAAATACTAGAGCTTTGTGTTATGTGTAACAAACTGAGGTTGTCCTATCTTTCCAACTGTGTGACTACATCACTTCCTAATGTTCTCTGTACTGCTGGGAGTCAAAACATGCACAGATATAAAACAGAGTTGAAAGGCAGTGGAGCTCCAGGAGATCTAGGCAACATTGGTTTCACGGCAATTCCTCCACTTCTTGGCAAGAGGTGCCCAGCTGGGCAAAGAGTGGTTCTGAGTCCCAGGGTGAACTGGTGATGAGAGCTCGCGCATCGCCTGCCAGCTCCCTCCTTCCCACAGCCAGGGCTTGGATTACCCAGCAGCCCTGCCACCAGAATAACCCTGCTGCTGGTCACCTGACATAGCCATGACACAGGAGCTGCATTGGACATGTTCGTGAGCAACGTGCAGCTCATGATGCACAGGCTGGCTACCTGGCTTAGGCATTAGATCACTTATAAAACCTGTACTTCATAGTTTTGATACAGTTGCTGATGGCAATATGAGCTGTACTGCATGTTTTCCTGTAGTGTATCAATATCTAGTGTTGAATTGCATGACTGGTCTAACACATAGTATGTATGACATTTGTTTAATTTTTTTGTTTTCTTTTTTCTTTTTATTCAGACAGGGGATTTGGCTTCTGTGCAATTAGCTGGAGGTCCAAACAGATGGGAGGTCTTGTCTGCAGCTCCTACCACTATAAAGGACGAAGCTGGTAATATAGTACAGATTCCAGGTGCTGCCACAGTAACTTCAAGTGGGCAGTATGTCCTTCCTATTCAGAGTTTGCAAAATCAACAAATCTTTTCTGTTGCACCAGGATCAGATTCGTCGAATGGTACAGTGTCTAACGTACAATACCAAGTAATACCCCAGATCCAGACTGCGGATGGTCAGCAAGTTCAACTTGGCTTTGCAGCCTCTTCTGATAATAGCAGTATAAATCAAGAAACTGGTCAAATTCAGATCATTCCTGGCTCAAATCAAACCATCATTGCCTCTGGAACATCTTCAGCTAATATTCAGAATATCTTATCTGGTCAGTCTGGTCAAGTCCAGGTTCAGGGAGTCGCAATTGGTGGTTCATCTTACCCTGGCCAAGCACAAGTGGTTGCTAACGTCCCTCTTGGACTGCCAGGAAATATTACTTTTGTACCCATTAATAGTGTTGATCTTGATTCTCTGGGACTTGGCAGTGGTTCTCAAACCATGACAGCAGGCATTAATGCAGATGGGCACTTGATAAATACTGGACAGGCCATGGATAGTTCAGATACTTCTGAAAGGACTGGTGAGCAAGTTTCTCCTGAAATTACAGAAACTGCCACTGATAATGACTTATTTGTGCCAACATCATCTTCATCACAATTGCCCGTTACCATAGACAGTTCAAGTATATTGGAACAAAATGCAAATGACTTGACCACAACCAGTGGTCAAGTTCATGGTTCTGATCTTCAGGGAAATTACATCCAGACGTCAGTCTCTGATGACACGCAGGCTCAGAATATTCAGGTCTCCACAGCACAGCCAATTGTACAACACATACAGCTACAAGAGTCGCAGCAGCCAACCAGTCAAGCCCAGATTGTACAAGGTATTGCGCAACAGACAATCCATGGTGTTCAAGCAAGTCAAAGTATATCTCAACAGGCTCTTCAAAATCTTCAACTGCAGCTGAATCCTGGAACTTTCTTAATTCAGGCACAAACAGTGACCCCTTCCGGGCAGATAACCTGGCAGACATTTCAAGTGCAAGGAGTTCAGAACTTGCAGAACTTGCAAATTCAGAATGCACCCGGTCAACAAATAACTCTGACCCCTGTGCAGACTCTCACTCTTGGTCAAGTTGCAGCAGGTGGCGCGTTGACGTCAACTCCAGTTAGTCTGAGCACTGCTCAATTGCCAAATCTACAGACAGTTACAGTAAACTCTATAGATTCTGCTGGTATTCAGCTGCATCAAGGAGAAAATGCTGGCAGTCCTGCAGGTATTTATTTTACTCTTTTTGCAAAAGATTGTTTTTTATTACTGCATGTTATTGGTTTAAATGATGATAATCAGAAAATCACTGTCTTGCTATTGAAGCCAATGGAACACAGTGGGTTAAACATGCTGATGATAGATTTTATCTGAAACTGCTGTTCCATTAGAAACTGTAATTGTAGAATATAGTCTTACCTCACTCCTTTTAGTATGAGCTCATGTAACTCTCAAGTAGTCATATTAGTTAACAGCACTTCAGTGTTTGTGCTTAAAGGTCTTACCCTGGAGAAGATCTGTATACTAAATTGAAAAGGGGGAAATCTGGCTATCAGCTGCCACTTATTCTAAGCCTCAATATCATTAACATACTCATTCTTCCTAGTCCTGAATAGATGAGGTTTCTGTGGAAAATCCAAATATTTCTGTTTATGCAACTTTTTTCCCCTTAAAATTTTCAGACCTCCTGAGGTGCTGTTATTCATCTGCTTTTTGTTAAATTAATTTCCTACTGATTTACTATCAGTGTTACTATGATGTAGGAAACTCGTGTAAGCAGCAGTGAAACAAGCATGCAAGTATCAAAATGGAGGCTATGCTTGAGAATATATGTGAATTTTCGGTACTGCTTACTTGCATTATGTTTTAAAGTGCAATCATTAATTATGAGTATCACAGGGTTTTATCTCGGTGGAGAAGAAATATTATTTTCTTAAAATAGGTGTTTCTTAATGTGAGAAAAAATAAACGTGCCTGTTTAGTTTTGGTAAATTTGATACAGTGCATTCCAAATTTCAGGGCATCACTACCTAAACAAAAAGAACAAGAGATGATTGTGGTTCAGGAGATTTTGCTATACCAGAAGCCATTTAAACGCTTTACTGGGTTGTGCCCAGGCAAGTTAGGAGGGGCAGAGTGAGCAGTAGGGAGGGAACTGTTGCCCAAAGTAGCTTGGGAATCACTGTTTTGCTGTAATCATATGATCCAGCCCTTTGGTTCATGACAATACTGAAGAATAAATATTTAAATAAAACATGCAGGATTTGTATTGTATGTCTGTTTAAGGTTGTGAGAAGAATGCAATGTTAGGTGAAGCATGCCTAGAAGACTTGCTGAGTTTTGTTTCGAAAGGCTACTGATGATAACACCTATATAGTTACTGATACTGCCATATTGTATGTCAAGAAGCTTGCTTTCCCATTTGAAAGCTAAAATTTTAATTGAAAATAATATGCTGGGATGTTTTTTAATTAATTTTGTTTTGGAATTGACTTCTGTATTATGAACTTACCATCAAGTAAAGTTATTCAGATCTAGATAAGCCTACTCTTCATTGCCCTGTAGGCCACAGCACCAAAGGGATGTGCTGTGCTCACAGCATTTGCTCTTCTCTCTGATCTTGATTCTTAAATTTTCTGTTTCCAGTGACCACAGGAAGTCTTGGTTTGTCTCCATCACGCACTGTTGATGTGGATATAGACATCAGTAAAAAAGCATATATTCTGCATGTTAATACAGCCAAATTCAAATGTCAGAATCTAAGTCTCGGAAAATGAGGCCTTCACTAGTGATTATTAGCTCTCTGACTAATACTAGGAGGATTATTTCTGAGGTTTATATTTTGTATAGGATCATGTAGCTAATGGTATTGCTTGTGGAGTAATGTAGGAGAAATTTGAGAAGGATAGAGAGGAAAAGGAGAAAGAAAGCAAAAAAACCCCCAAAAACCAAAAAAAAACCACCCCAAACCAGCTAGACACATGAGAAGGAAGTTGAGTCTGATCTGTACTGTGCATCATTTTGTCTATTGATTGTTCTTGAGAGTGTTTCAATGGTACTTTATAATAAAATGCAAGGGAGTTCCATCAAGCATTCTTTTAACTGTGTTCTCCTCCATGTGAAAAGGAATTTCACATGGGAAGGCAAGAGATGAAGTGGGATATATGAAATGTGATTAAATAGGCAGAAGTACTAGATGAATAGTAGAAACTATTGCCTGAACTGCATAGCTATAAACACCTGGTTATATTAAAGATAAGATGGAGATTTATGGTGACATTTTTCATACTTGTCTAGGAATAATAAATGGATTGGAAGGTATTAAAACTGCCATTCCCTAAATTTGGGAAGAATGTAATTGGTCCTTTCTTTATGTTAGCAGAAACTCACTTTTCTACAGTAATGATTAATATGACACTGCTCCTGACAGAATCAGATTGAATTATCTCGATTGAATTTCAGTGTCTTTTCCATATGCATCTGGTATTTTGGCTGAGAGAATCTTCTTCAGAGGTGTTCCTCCCCTTCTTATTTATAACCTCTGACAGCCTTTCTTCAGGTTGGAGAATAACTATGCAGTTAGAAGATCATGAAATCATAGGGGTTTTTTTTCAGTCAAAAGTATATTGTTTTGCAAATAAGGAAGAACAGTTCCATTTTAAACTGAAAGAAGGTAAGTGGAAGAGACAGCAGAATGAGAGAAACTAAAGGGTGTGAAACTACTTGATTCCTTTTTTTTTGCCAACTACCAATGAGCTTTGAAGCAAGATAAGAAGGGTTTCCCTTAATTTTTTTTCTTCCAAGCTGGATAATGCACTCCTTTCATATCAAGTAGTCAGGCTGTATTTTCTGTTTTCATTTAAGAAAATTTGTCTACCTGAGGCAAAAATAAAAAGAACATATTCCTAGTTTTGTGTCAGAGATGGCTGGTAGTTATCTGAAATCCAAATAATGTACTTCGTTTTGTTAGCAGTGTAGCAGCAAGAACAGTTATGTTTTAGATTTTCATTGTTACAGCCCATTGTGTGAGAGATGTTCACCAAGGTTTACTCACCAGGTAGGCAGCAGAGGACATCACTACTGTGCGTGAGTGTGTGAGGAAAAAATGTCTTTAACTAGGTCCTACATTTTATTTACATAATGAAAAGTCATTGAAACCCTAATACAAAGCTAGTAGCTTTGTCCAGTAAATGTACAGTTTTCTTTGAAAGAAGTCCAGTAATTATGCTTGTACCAAAATGCCCATTCTACCATGCATACATATGCATAGACCTGCATTGCAGTGAATTTGTTCTGAAAAGCCTTGGCCGAGCTTGTTTTGTCTTAGGGTGTTTATTAGAGCTCATATTCCTCCTCGTGCTTCGTGTTGGGGTGACCAAGGGAAGGGGATTGGTTAGTCCCAGCTGAAACTCTTCAGCATTGCTGTTCTAGCAAAAAGCTGTATCAAATACTATCTATATATTAAGCACTGGCAGAGAGATACCTTTCTCACCTGTGTTTTGGCTTCAGTCTTCTGGTCTTGAGAGGAAATTAAACATGAGAAAGCTCTCTAGCAGTGTACTTCTTTTGTTGGCAGTTTGTTATAAAATACTGCGTTGTGTATAACAAAAGGAGCCATTGCATGCACAGTTCACATTACTCTTTGGTGTCTTGCCTGGTCAAGAAAGGTGGAGGTTTTTATTAGCATGCTTATATAGATTTCTTCTTCAAATGTTTCATATAACAGTGTTTATTTTGGAAAACTATCAGGAACTCAAATGTATCAACTTGGCCTTCATGTTTCTGATCCTGTAAATTTTGTGACCTTGGAAGAATTTTTAAGTTACTGGATTTTTCCCCGTCCCCAAGCCATTGTCCAGCTGAAGGAAACTTAATGATGTTAATCAATTTCTGATAATAATAATAATAGTAATAGTGTCTCAGCTAATTTACGAATGTACTGAATCAGTTTGGGATTGGTTATTTCCTGGGAAAAAAAAAGGCAATTTTAGCAAGTCTTATATAGGTTGCATAACTTGTTACAGGATGCTGGATAATTCTTTTTATATACTTCTTTTGACCATTGCAGTAGCACCTGAAGACACTAGCAAATGACCTGAAAGAAAGTAGCATTGGCTTGAGAATGGACTTTGCTGCTTATCAACTCAGACACACTCAGCTGGAGGATTCATTTATTTAAATAGAGAAAAACCCCTGCCCTACAAACAGTTTTCCAGGTTGGTCTACAGCTGGAATCAAGTCAAAGGGATTCCTTTCAAGAGTTGACTGACGTGTCACTCCAGCACTGAGGTTTTCATTTCTACATCTTTCTTCCCAGCTCCTCTTCGGCAGGAGCGTACACAGCTGCTGAAGGACTCACCTGCCTGCTGCCATTGACCTTAGACTCAGGCCCTTTGCTAACTTACACCCGGTTGTAGTGAGTGGCAGTGGTTGGCTGTTTGTGGTGGCAGCTTCATTCCATTGCTGCCGGAATCCGATGTCTTTGTCATGCCGGAGTAATTTAGCTACTCTAAATTTGACCCCAAAATTGGCTGACAATTTTCAAGGTAAACAGTTGCCCAAGTGACAATTTATCTTTCATCTGCTGGTATCTTGTGAGGCTTTGGTCTAATATCTGTTTCCTAAAACAGTCTAAATGCTGGAACAAACAAAATTAAAAATGAAGTTTTCATAGTTTTACTTGCTGGGGTGGTTGTTTCAATGTTTTAGTGCTTCTGATGAAGTAGTGCTGAATGCTACTTAAAGCATAGCCTTCTTCTGGCACCTAGAACTTTTAAAAAAGTTTTGGCTGGTTTTCAGTGTTGCACAACTTAGTTTTTTCTCTTTAAGTTTCACTTTTTAACCTTATTAATTTTAATTTCAATTATGCAATTTTTCCTTCTAAAGCATTCTTTATAAGAAGACTTTGAGACAAGGCCATGGTATCGTTATGAAACAGGATCTGATTTAAAAATTAAAATAGTCTTTTGACATGCATGGAGTAAACTGAAGCAATGATGTTAAGTAAATATTTTCATCTCACAACATCTGTCTACGGCTATCCAATTTTCATTTGAGGCATTTAGTTTGCATGTTATAAAATCAAAACAGTTAAAAACAATTCTCCCACTGGTTTTTTAATATGAAAATTAAATTGAAAACTGATGAATTTAAGTTAGTGCAGGAATTAGAGCTATTTGTGTACCAGTCTTGTGTAAATAGTTTTTTGCTGTCAGCATGCTTAAATTACATTCCTTATTTTAGCATCATTTTCAAGGAAATTAATAAATTGTGGTAGAATTAGATGATCATGCTTGTATGTGTTTCACAGTCATGCCTAGCACATAGTAAATTATCTCACTTTAAGTTTGCAGAACTTCAGTTAGTCTGGTTAATTTTTTTGTGTAATATCTATTGTTGTTTATAGAATAGAATTTTTTTCTATATTAGAATAGAATCACATTTTTTCTTCAAATTCTTGAAAATACTGAATTGTTGCAGCCTTCCTCTGTGTTAGTACTTCATGGGCTGTTCTCCTCTTTGTTCCAAAACAGCTCATTCATGAATTTGCTTACAGCTGGTGGTGGTGAGGTGAAAGTTTGTTGGATGTATGTTACTCCTAAGTAAATATATGTTGGGTGTGCTGCTTGTCTGGGGATGCAATATAGATTCTCAGAGATAAGGAGGTTAGCTTGAGTTACCTCAGGCTCAGGTATCTGAGGATATTCACAAAGGAAGGTGTACCCAGTTTCAGGTAGGCATTCCTTTTGCATTTCTCAAATACCCTTTTAACAAGATACTCTTGTCACAAAATGAAAGCTCGCATACACCGGTGGGGATGTATGGCAAGTATCCATGGAGTGAAAGAGGGAAGGGATTTTATTTCCAGTACTACAACTTAAGAAGAAGGCTGGAAACTTGTCTTCTGTCTTTTTGCACTCTCAGCACTTTAGGGCCATTGTTTCAGGTTCTGTGCCGTTTTCTTGCCTTTTGAATCTCCTGGCAGGATCACATACTTTGGTTCTGATCTCTGAGATCAGAACAAAACTTGTCAGTGCATCTGGCTCACAGAAAGTATCTGAAGTTTCTACCAAAGACCACTTTTTGTAGTGCCAGGAATACTCACCAGGACCCTAGTTGTGATTGCCCTCTTGAAGATCAGGCTGGGTTGTGGGTGGATTGTCTTTTAGTGCTTGTAGAAGACTGATACTTTTCAAAAGGCAGTAATTTCAAGAACAAAAGGAGATAAAAGTACACATTGTCAATGACATTGTCATAATTTATCATAGAGAAATGATAGTTTTCAACCTGCATCTAAAATTCATGCCAGTATTTAATTCATGCATTCCAAGTATGTTTTGTACTTCATTTAATCAAAGTGTTTTCCTGTATCCTAGTAAGACACTTGCTGTGCAGAACTCTCAAGTATATTATATCAACAACAGTGCCATCATTGATTTAAATAAAAAATTAGTTTTTAATGTAATTATTCACATAATCTCATTTTGAGTGCACTAATTCTGTCCCTACTTCTTTGAGTCTTTGTTTACTCTTTTTCAGTATTATCACAGTATTAGCTTTTTTCTAACCCACTGGAGCATTCACATGGCTAAAGGCTTGCAGCATTAAAACTGCAGAGAGCTCTTCAGCCTTCTCTTAAAAAGTGCCAAATGAAAATTATCCTAATCTGTTGATTTATTAAGTGTTTGCTTAAATAGCTGTTTTTACATCTTCCTGACTTACTGTTAGTGGGAAGCTTTTCATTGTCATCTAGTAATAAGAAAATTATTTGGCTTTTACCTAAATACAAGACAGAAACACTTACTGAACAGTTCTGCCTTCCTGAATGACTGCTGACAAGTCTGTTGACCCTAGTAGTAGTCTGATATTCTTCTATGCAGAAATACTTAGCCCTGCTGGTCAGAGAATGCTCTGTGTCTTCTTGCTTTCCTTACGTATTTCTGGAGTTTGTGACTTCTTCAGTGTTAAGCATGATTGACTCTTCCTCCCCTATTTAGTTACACCTTCATGGATTTTCAGCTGTGAGAAGAACAGGAGAAGTAAGTGCATGCTGCAGCAGGCATTACTGTCTGTAAGAATCCAGAATCTTGAGTCTGTAGACAGCACATCTCAAGGGAGTACAGGTACTGTAGGGCAAGTAGCTGTTTCTTGATGCATAGTGTGTTCCTTGTGGTAGCACTGGCTAAAGTACTTCCATGATTTAAATACTTAATTATTTTCTTTCAAATAATGTATAGGATCACTTGGAGATACACTATGTGGTATTTCTTGCAAGGAAACAAATCTCTTGCTGTATTTTTAATCATTTTGCTGGTACCGCTTGAGTACTGTAACGTCCTAGACTTGTACACAACAGTTGTTTTTCCTCAGAAACATCAAATCTGATTTAGAGCTATTGAATCTAGGTGAGTCTTTCTTAGGAGTTGAGGTTCACAAGCATTTTGAGATGACGCTTTGCAGTGTACCTTATGTTGCCTGGTAATTATTATGTAATAAAAATGTCTAAATTCACACTTAGGATTTGAGGGCAAATCAGAGTAAAAATCATTAATTCTGTTGAGGTTCCTCTCTGAAAGACTCAAACAGCTGGTCAACTAGTAGAGAGAGTTTAATTTTAGATAGTTCAGTTTAGATGGGAAAGAACAAGAACAGTGTCTTAAGAAAGTTAAATGTCCTTACATCTAGAGATTAAGGCAAGATGAATCAAGATTCCAAGGGAATGTGGGTTGAACTGCAGAGAAAACAGAAAACAACAGGAGAAGATGGAAAGGAAGTGGGAATTAACATCTCTTCTCTTGGGAAAGGTAGGAAGGGAAGCCTCTATTTGGAAAAAAGCCCTATTAGAAACAATTGAAATGGCAGTCAAATTGTGATTCTGTGAGGAAAGAGCTGGGAAGGTGTGTGCAGTGCTGCTGCAGATCTGTTTTCAGTTCAAAGACCATATTTCTGCTTCTCAGATCAGGAACTTGTAAAGGTTGGCTGAGTAAAAGGGCAGGGAGGCTCTCAGCATCTAGGAAAAGCAGCTAAACTAGAAGCTGGCTGTTTTCAGACTGTTATAATGTAATACTGAGTGTGCCTTTGTGACATTCTGCAAAGGCAGGTATATTAAAAACATTTGCATCCTTTTCCCTTCTCAGTTCACCCCTGTTTCTGTGGCTCTTGAGCAAACTAATAACTTTTTTCATAAATGAAGAAAATAACATGTTCCTGAGTCCGGGTTGAAACAGACCAAGACATTTTGTGAAGCTTAATTGGTGCATTCATCTGATACCTGGAGAAGTAGGTAAATGACCTGGGTATATCAGTGGGCAGCAGTATTTCTCTCCACACTAGATTATAGTTCACATGTGCTCAAGAATAAATGCAGTTTAAACTGCATTTCCATCTGCATTGTTTCATCCTGTCAGTTTAGTTACTCTTCTCTGAAACACTTTAAACAAATTTCTTACTTAACTGCTTTTATTTGCCAAATACACTCAATCTTGTTCCATATTGTAGCCAGCTCTGGCCTTTCTGTGACTATGAAATACTACCTTTGGAACAAAATTGTTCACCAAGATCCCAATTTCCATCTCAGAAAAGCCAAACCTAAACCAAATCTAGCACACTCGACAGGAAGCAGAACTTGAACATAGTCTATGTTTTTCAGAATCTGTTGGCAGCTTGAAACAATCTCTTTGTCTAAAATTACTCTGCGTACTTACCTAGAACTAAATCTTGAACTTTAAGGGCATATAGAAATTTGAAAGTGTGAAAATAAGAGTAGTGAAGAAAATGTAACCTTTTTTTTAGCCTATGTTTAATTGGAAGAAGACAAAAGTTGCCTCAAATTTGCTAGTGTTTGCATCAGCTTGTCATGACTTTAGGGATTATATAAATTCTTTTAGGCCTCTTTTTTTACAGTGTTTATGTAAATTCTCTCAGTTGAGGCTGAATTAGAATGGAGCACATGTGGAAGAACACCAGGGAGAAACATAGTCTCTGGTATCTACATGAATTTTCATCACCTCAAATTCCATTGCATTGGAGAGCATGTAATCTGTAGCTCTTCTCCATGTTTTGCCCTTTCAACATCTTTACAAGTGGCACCCCTCCTCCTTCCAAAAAATATGAGTGGAATTTTAACCTTATTTCTTGCAATAATGTAAAACGCACTCGGAGGGCAACAGACTCCTTGGTTCTGAGGATGTCCTTTATGGCAGTCACGTTCACTGTGGGTTTTGGTGCAGTCCACTCTCTGCTACACTACATCCTGGAGAGGCTATAGAAACACTTTATCTATTGATATTTCTTTTAATTGTCTTTTGTTTAAAGTATGGTCTACATAGATAAGTATTAAAAAGTCCTGTCTGTAAACTGCCACTTCATGTTGTACTTTGCTGTGTGCCAGGAGTAGAAGATAGTCCTTCTGATGAATAACTAAAGCAATGGCTACACTTTCTGCCCTACCAAGATAACCAGAAAGCACAGCACAAAATGAAAAACACAGTACTATGTTGTCTTCATTTCAGTTTTGGATTCTTTAGAATAATGCTATAAACTATTGTATATCTATGCAAATTGTTGTCTTCTCCTAAACATTGTTAGGAATGTTTTGTCTGTCCTGCCTTTTTTTTTTTTGTCCAAATAAGTTTCCCAATTATGCATCTATCATTATAAAACTAAGTCTCTGTGATGCTGCAGTAATGGTGGTGAATAGGAGAAACTGGAAATAGAGAGATACTAAGGAAAAAGTGGAAGGAACTCATGACAAATGTATTTAGAGTGGAAACAGACATTACGTAGAAGGTAGAAAGTCATAGATACTGGCGTGCAGTTACAGTCTTTTTGGACATGCTTCTGCTCTTAGATATATCTCTATCATTAGAGTGTGACTTTGGGAGGTCAGTGTAATAGGAGAAATCATATGGAATGTTTGACTTCAGTAGTGGAGTTGGGTCTTGGGAGCGCAGATCCATATCCTAATTTGTTCCATTCTTCTTTGCATATCTCTTTTTAAGTGTATGTATGCAGTCTTAACTGGATTCAGCTACTGACTTTGCAGGCACACTATATGCATGCCACTGGCTAATGTTGGTGAGATCATACTGAAATTACCTTCTTAAAACAGAGTGTTATTTTATTAACAGTACTTTAATTCTTATTTTAAAAACCCCAGAATTTATACAGTGTACATTTTGTGCTACATTTTATTGGTAACAATTTTGAGTATAGTGTGTAACACGCAGTCCTAAAGAACTGGTTGGAGACTTGCACTAGCCTGTGCTTGGCAGCCTTGCTGCCTTGCTGTATTTAAATTCTGATAATGTGCCTTTTATGCAAGAGTGAATCAGGCTTTTGCTTTTTTCTAAAGTTGCTCTCAGTGAATGTATTAGTACACTTAATAGTTATTTGAAAGATAATTCTAAAAACTTAGTTTTATATAGGCAAACATTAAACCACTATAAAACAAAGTTTGTAATAACGTACAGATAATAAAATTATTTTTAACCGAGTCTCAGAAAATAGCTTAATTTGGTAAGAAAGGTAGTTTGGTGGCTCATGCAGAAGACCTGAAGTTGCCACAGGTTTTCTAGGTCTTCACATGACATATAGTTATTATGGTGCTGTCTGGAATTATGAACTTGTGATGGTAACAGTGAATCTCAGTGTGCACATGACTTTGGGCAAGCTTATCACAGTAGTACCACGTCTGTAAAAAATCAGCAGATGTGAATGTTCTTGCTCCTGGATTCCCATAGCTCAGAACCTGTCATATTCTTGCAAAACTAATTTCTAACACTGACTTTTGCAGCCAAACCAGATAAACGTTCTAGACTTCCCTGGTTTTGACCTGGAATTCTCTTCCCAGTGCAGTGATTTCCTAGAGAAGTACTTTAACTGTGGTTACATCAGTGGTGTAGGATACAGGACAGTCCTGCATACGGTTATATGTGTGCAAAAGAAATGTTGACTGTGGTGTTGGGGATGACTGGACTGAGACTTTATTAGCATCAAGAAAACTTCTGTGTAGCAATATCCTCTGTCTCTAAACATATGAATGCTGGAGATGATTTTGGAGGTAGACCAGGTAACTATTACTCTTTACATATTTTGTCCTTGGTTTCTTTTGTGATTTCTGCTGGGACAGAATGCTCTTTATCATATGACCCAGCACAGTTTTTCTTATGGTTTATTATGCAGTCTGTGCAGCTTTGTCTTCATTACAAATATACAATGGCTGATGCACTGACTCCCAGAAAGAACTTTGTGGGAATAAAAATAAATTAAAAAAACACTCTAAATTATGTTTGTTTGCTTATTAGTTTGTGCTAGTGGCTAATCATTTTCACAGAAAAGTGCAAAGTAAACTACACTGCTGAACCAAAGCAGAGGGGCTTGGGGTTTAGCTTTAGAAAGCTGAACCTCCCCCCAGGGGCTGGGGTTCAGCTTTCTAAAATGATACATACAAACTGCGTTTTTTTGGAATCCAGACTTTAGGTCCACTGGGAATACAGCGTAGTGTTTGAGAGGAAGATGTTCCTATTAAAATGTAAATTTGTTTAAACAGTTGTTGTTACCCAGCTGTAATTAATTCTTGGATTAGATTGAATGCTCTGTAGGGAGAGGGTACACATACTTGCAAATATCCACCCTATAAGGAATAATTAGGAGGCCTTTTTGCATCCAGGAAACTGTTAAGACCTCTCTTGACTACTGGTGTATCAAAACACTGAAGTGGCTCATGTGTTGCTTATCTCTGCCTAATGCTGAATAACATTCTTCCCTAAATGTTTTCTTTTCTATCCATTGTGCAGAAGACATATTGCAGGTGAAAAGGGGAAATGGAACAAAAGCATTAATTTATTTGTTTTCCTTAGGTATCTTGGTCTTTCTTAGGTGAAAACCTTTTATTAGATTGATTTCTCACAGTGCTTTGTATATGTCTGTGCATACTAAAAACTTCTGAAGACCATTTAGGAAGGCTGTTGCTACTACATGTGACACTAATTCAGAAATGCTGTGAAAACAGAAATGGCTACTCAGGATCATTTGAAACATGTGTTTTCATTTTCTTCAACCTCTGTCCAACCTCTTGTTCCTCAGTTTTTCCCAAGTTTCAAGCAAGCAATATTCTCCTGGTGACAGCATTCCTCACCAAGAGCAGTTCAAACTTAAACTATAGTGCTTTGTTGTAGCTTATCTTCAACTTAGAAATATATAGTAAGATAAACCTTTTAAATACAGGTTACAAGGGCACAGAAGCAATGTCAGAATGCACTTAAGGATGTTGACTTTTGACTGATATAGTGCTGTCAAGAATAAAAAGATTTGATCATGATGGTTTCCTTTCTGTCTATCTAATGGGCTACTTACGGATCTGTGTTTGTTCTTTTTCTCAGATATCAGGATTAAGGAAGAGGATCCTGATCCAGAAGAGTGGCAGCTGAGTGGTGATTCCACACTGAATACTAATGATCTAACACATTTGAGAGTCCAGGTCGTGGATGAGGAAGGGGACCAACCACATCAGGAGGGAAAAAGACTGCGACGAGTAGCGTGTACTTGTCCCAACTGCAAAGAAGGTGGTGGCAGGTATGTAAGGTTCAGTGTCATACCACACATATAGTGATGAAAAATTAATAATAAGCAAGAAATAGTGAGCTTTTGTTAACAGCAGTTGTCTGCAGTGAGAGGAGACTAGAGGTTTATGCAAAAGACTTTATGCAGTAAAGGACTACCACTTTCATTTTGGGGTTTGCAGATGAAAAAGCAGATTATTCCATCCTTTCTGAGTTACTCCTTTGAGATTAGTTGAAAAAATGTGGAGTTAGATGTCACTAGTACAAGTGAGGGGGATAGAACATTGCCCTAAAAATATGAAAATAAAATATTTTGGAATATTCACATCTGTGATGTGATTGGCTTCCTCTCATATGTCAAGAACTTGATTAAATCCTGTGTTCCTGCATTCCCTCAGTGACTGAGCATTTTTCCACAGTTTAATTGCTTTAGAGTGTTACAAAAATATGGTTTTCCTAGTTTTCTTATTTGCTGGTTTCCTAGGAGAAACAAGGTTTGTATAGTGTAACAAAGTTTGTATAGTAACTGTATAACAAATTTGAAACTGTTTTCAGTCAAAGTTAGTGAGATTTGACTAACAAAGAGGTACTAAGTTCCAATTCATTAAACTCAAGTGTTGCATTGGAACCTATGCTTTATCATTGTGCATCTCATTAAAACATTACTAATTTTTTTTTATTCTGAAGATTTATTCTACTTCCAAACACTTAATTTTAAATGTCTTGATTGTGGATATGAAAGGGGAAGAGTAATAAGTTGCCTTTTACAAGTGAAAATATTTGGTTGTGTTTGTGCTTGAGAGAGTTGTGCAGGGACTTCTTTCCAGTACACTAAAACTTGTCCATTTTGATAATAGTTTCTTCACTAAAATGGAAGTCTTTGTTTGGGATCTACAGTGTAAATCAGTAAAATGTCTTAAAGAATCTGTCATTGTCCAGTGGCAATAAGAATTCTAATAGCACTGGCTAAGTTGCATCTCTTGTCAAGTCTCCTTTCAGTTCCTGCTGCATATTCTAGATACCTGCCTTGCAAGCCCAGGGAGGTAATATCTCAGGCAGCCATGCTGAGTAAGTCTTAAGTGTGTTTAAGAGAAAAAGACTGATGCATTTACATCACAAGCAAAGCTAGTGATAATGTCTGTGGCTTGTGCAGCATCTTCGTCCATCAGATTCCTCTTGTTAAATTTCTATGTGTAGTTCACTGCAACATGGCACAGGCATTTCTAAGTTCTTGGTGAACTCTGGCTCTGCTATGAAAATCTGCCCAAAGTACACCCTGGGTTGGGATTTGTTTTATTTCAGGAGAAAACTCTGAAAATGTGATTGTGATTCTTAGGAAACGGAGATTTCAGGTGTTTGATCTTCCTCGTGCTCTATTCCAAACTACAGCGGATTTAATTTAGAAATCTGTATTGTAAAATCCTCTTCCTTCTGACTGGGGTTGCTATAAAATGGTATTTTGAAGTTTCAGCTCAAGAGAGAATCTTTTTGAGAGATGGTTTGGGAAGTCTGGAGGAGGGTGTAGTCTGAAAACTCAGATAATGTGATTTTTGGGAAAGAGTTGAGCTAAACCTACGACAGAGTTCAGATAGATGAGAATCTGAAATCCACTGCAAAGGAAGGCCTGGACACATCAAATGTACAAAGTAACTAGGAAAAGTAGGACAAGAAGTCAGCATGTGAGAAGAATTAGAACTGGAAGAGAAACAGGATAATGAAAGAGACAATGGTGGGGAAACAAAAAAGAGTGAAAGTGCTTACAGTTGCTAGAGCAACTTTCCCACCAGAATGTAAAATTCCTTCAGAATTTAGGAGAAAGGAGTAAGGCCCCTTGAAAGCATATTTGAGTGCTTGAGATAATGTTCCATAGCTGCTAGAGTTACCTGTTTATCCCTAGTGCTAGAATTCCAGATTTTGATTTGTCTTTCAACTCTGCTGATGGTTTGCAGTTTCAGATAGTAAGACATTTGCTTTTGTAAATTGTTTCAGATAGCATTCATAATTCGTAAAAGGATGTTAAAGTTGCAAAATTTAAAATTGGGAAAATGCTTAGTTAAGATATCCTGGGCAACTTTAACTTAATTCCTTGTGCATATATACATTATCACTTGGTTTCTCATTACTTGACTGTGTAGTGTTTTTTTCATCTGGTGTCAGTGCCATTCGGTGGATAGGATGGCTGATACACAGGGAATGAATCAGGGCTGTCATGATTGTCACCTGCTTCACTTATTGAAGAAATTGGGAGGTGTTTGGGGAATGAGACACAGGACTGCAGCAGCAGGGCACTGAAATTTGGGAGGTATAGATCTGTATACCCCACCTTTTCCACTGCCAAAGTACTGAGTTCATTCCTGTGAAGAAATTGATTGAGCAGCCTGTGAAGTTCTACAGTACTCTGAGAAAATATGCTTCTACTGCATTAACCTTGACACCTCAAGCTGGTGGGTGTTTGAAAATTTTGGCTTTAATCTCTTTGTACCTCATAGTTGGATGTACAAAGTGATTGTACTAGTTCAGGTTCACCATACCAAAACATTAAGATGATAAAGCCATTAATGTTTGTGAATTGCTTAGAGACTGTGAGTGTTGTCAGTACCCATGAGGGAAAAAAAGCCCTGGAGAAATGAATAATTCTGTATTTAATGTAGTACAGAAATAATATGTAACTAGTAAAACAAGAATAGTTCTTTAAATCGGTGTGAAAAAACTGAAGAGTGTTTCACTCAATTAATACTATTCCTCCTATCCTCTGAATGGAGAAGGAAAAGAAAAATGGCTTCACATAGGCAGACTTCATCATAATTTCATCTATCATATAGCATTGGTTTTAGTATTTCTTGCATTTTCTGTTTTCTGGATTCAGATGCAAGTTGAGAAGTTCTTTCTGTTTTTTGTTATCTTTTGGAATTGAACTACATTGCATTCTTCAGATTTGTATCAGTTTTGTGAAGCCACTATTCTCTTTACCTTACTTGGTGGGAGGGAAAGTAGGAAAGGAAGAAGATGATGTATTAGATTTGTAAATTAACACCTTTTAGCCCCAAGCTTAGAAAATAAATAGGGAATAAGCAAATGGAGAGAGAGACACACATACCTCAAAGGATGACTGTTTTCAAACAGAGTGTATTAGGCTTCAAGTAAAGGTGTCTGAAGTTAAGTAGAAAGTTTAATCTCAGTTACATCTAGAGATTTCACTGTCCTAATAATTACATCTGGAATTACATTGAGATGTGACTACTGTTGTCTGATATATAGAGGAGCTGTACTTCTGAGTACCACTGCAGGTACGTAACTCTAAAAAACACATTCTTAAAGTAATTAATAAGTGTGTGTTTTACCCTTTAAATACTTAAAGTTATTGCTGGAAATACTGCTGAATATAAAGTCCAGTTTTGCAGTGGATGAAGGTGTTTCCTGTGCAGTCTGGTTATTGAGAAATGTCATTTCCAATCTTTGTAAAGCTAAAATGTACTACGGAAATACTTTAATATTAATTGTTTTTAATACTCCACTCAAGGAGTAGGCTGGAGTCATATCCATGTATTCAGTGATGATCACTGTTGGCCAGTGCAGCCTCTTAGCATGGTGTGTTAGGCCACAGTGCCAAACTGTCACAGCTGCAAAGTGTCCAGATAGAATTTGGCTTGTATCCTGTCAGTTTAGAGCACACATGAAGTAAACATGCAGATGCCCATAGGAAATTGTACAGAATAAATACACTTAGTTGCTAATTCCCAATAGTCTTGTGGGTTTCATTCTGTGCATCCTTAACTTCCCCCTCACTTGGAACTTCGGAAGCTGCTGAGGAGTTCTGTCACCAGTTAGGGGAGGTGCTTAGAATTACGTGTTTTATACCATCTGTGCACAGTAATGACCACAAGTTGAACCTTGGTTTCCTTCAGTCTGGACTAAAGGTGCAACGAAGCAATTTCAAATTATTGACTGAGGAATATTAACATTATTCTGAGGGAATTTTGAATTGATTTCATCCAATTTGTGTACTATATCATGCCAAGTTATAAAAAATTTGTACTTACTACTGTGGAAGGAAAGACACTAAAGTTTATTTGGAGAGATGTGAGGATGAAGTCAGGATCCAAAGCCTTCTGGACTCTGCTTCTACTGCCATTGATTTTGTTCTGAAATAAAAACTTGTATTTATCATGACAAATAATTAGTAGGTACAAGTGATGTTTTTATCTTCTGAGACAAAATGACTAATGAAGCACTATGAAGATTGCTCTATGTTGAGAATTTGTAGAAACATTTCCTAGACTTAATGGGATTTTGTCTCCTTGCTTTTTTGGACTATCTGTAATGTTTTAGGTACATCTGTGATTAGGATGGAATCCCCTTTAGATTCTGTGAGGTTTTAGAGTGAGTTCATATTTGTGCACGTTCAGAAATGCTTGTGGCAATTGCCAGCTCCTTGAAGCCTGTATGCACTTTAGCCTGAACCTTCATTAAATGTAAACCAGAAGGTAAATCACCCAGTTCAAAGAAAAAAATTGTCCTGGGGACGCAGCTGAAAATGATATAATCAATCATGGAGGATGGAGCACCCAAGACTGTGATTTCAGAATCCACTTAATCCACTGCTGATGAATAAGGTGGCCTGATGCCTGGCTGCACTTCCCAATCTCCACCCTTGTACCAGCATTTGCCATTCATATAGCTGTGTTGTCAGCCAGACCTATTCCCTCAAGTGCCCTTTTCAGCAGCAGCAAACACTTAAATTGGCTAAAATCAATCATGATACCCTGCACTGGCCAGACTGATCTTTCTCTGGGTCTTCTCTTAGCTATCTCTTGTGATTTGATTTAAAAAAAAATAGGCTGTTGTATCACGTGCTTCCCCTGATCACCTGCCATTTCAGTGAGACAGCATCTTAAAATATGCATCAAGCTTAGTCTGGATTATACTCTCTGTGAATTCTGTGTTCATTGTGATGGATTTCTTTTTTTAACTGAAAAACCAAGGAATTGATTTAAATGTCAGCAAGATCAGCTTCCACCTCTTTTAGTGAAAGCATTCAGGTTAGTATGCTTGTCTTCAAAAAAACTGATTCTCAGGTTTCCCCAAGATGCCAGAAGCCCCATCTGTTCTCTACCCAGTTGCCAAAATCTCCAGTGTCCCTTTTGGCAGTTGCAGTAATTTGTGTTTTTCTTTGCCAAAACTACCTTTGATACTGTAAAAACCTGAAACTTGGAGAAATGTAAAATGGGCACTTCCCCATCAAAGTGGTACAAACTGCAGTAATAACTGTATTTCCAACTTCATATACATGCTTAAAGATTATGCTTCTATCACATACATTTCACACAAGGCTGAATGTATAATTTTCTGTGGAGTTGGGACAGCATGATAGAATTTATTTCCAGCTTTTTATGGAGTGTACTGGAATCCAGTTGTATTTGAGACAAAAACATGAAGCTGCTTGGGTTAGTTTGCAGATCCATTGTGGTATGTGTAGCCCCGTGTATGTATATGACCAATATTTAGGAGGAAATGGATTAGAATGAATAACTTCTTTCCTTCTTTTTTTTTTTTTAACAGAGGCTCCAACTTGGGAAAAAAGAAGCAACACATTTGTCACATACCAGGATGTGGCAAAGTATATGGGAAAACTTCACACTTGCGAGCTCATCTCCGCTGGCATTCTGGAGAGCGTCCATTTGTTTGTAACTGGATGTTCTGTGGCAAAAGGTTCACTCGCAGCGATGAGCTCCAGCGGCACCGAAGAACGCACACAGGTTTCCAGTCTTTGATTCTGGTGTATTTGACTAAAGCAGTGCTGTGGACTGAGCTTGGATAAGTAGCTTTTAAGAGGAGAACAGATCTGTGAACTGGATTGATTTTAATGCAGTGTGATTTTTCTAAAATCACCTAAATCTTATTGATACTTACACACTTTGGGATCTTTGGTAGGTCTGAGGAGATAAAACAGCCACCTCTTGATTCAAAACTGACATTTAAGCGAATGTTTAATGTAGCTTAATCAGAATACTTTGATTCAGGCTAACATTTCATTTGTTTGAACCAGATTATAACTGTTTTGCTAGCTTAAAACTTCAATAAGAAAAAAAGAGGACTGGATGGCCTGGGGATTAGATATCATTCCTTAAATCAAAGAAGAGCATGTGATGGTGCATCATTCTACATCTTCTAGTTTCATGATTAGACCACCAATCAGGTTCACATTTCTCCTTCTGTCTATAAAAAAGAAAAGAAATTAATGTAGATATTCCACCTTATCAAGGAGCAGATAGTTTAAAATCTGTTGTCTATTTTATCTGTTTTCTTACAAACTAAATCCATATTTGCATTCAATAGAGTGTTTACCTTTTAAAATCATAGTATTTGAAAAACCCACAGATAAATAATTTTTGTGCGTATCAGCACTTACATTGCTTAGAAAAATGTCTTTGGATGTCTGTGAAAAATACGCTGTGTTGCCCCTAATGGTGTGCTTTTGTGTAGGCATTTTGGATGCTAAATCCAAGCTGGGATGTTACAGTTTTTCTGGGTGGACAGGCTGATGGTTTTTAAAAAAAGGCGAGTTGAATGGTCCAGTTCAGAGGGTATGGTTAATAGCTCCTAGTGGAACTGCCTACCAGTAAAAAGTAGAGAACTGCAGGGATCTGTCCTTTGACCTCTTTTAAAATCTTTATCATTGACCTGGAGGAATCAACAGAGTTCTTCTGTTAACCTTCTTAGGTTTGTGGATGACCCCAAACTGGGGTGACCAGTCAGGGCACTTGATGGCAAGGCTGCTGTTCTGAGGGACAGAGGCTGAAGGAATGAGTTAACAGGAATCCCAGGAAATTCAGTAAGAGTAGTCACAAACTTCTGCACTTGGCATGGAATTAACACTTACAGTAACTCAGGCTAAGCATGGAGAGGTTGGAAACAGCTCTACTGAAAAGTACCCAGGAGTCTTGATAGACACATGGAGCATGATCAAGGGCCAGCAGCAGCGATGCCCAGAGCTGTATCAATGGGAGCAAAGACCCTGGTCACAGGAATTATTCCCCTCTTCTGGTTACACTGCATATAGAATATGGCAACTAGTTTTCAGCACCTAATATAAGAAAGACATTGATGACAGGGTTGAGTTCATAATGAGTGACCAAGGTGATTGGGAAGCTGGAAAATTTGCATTACAAGGAAAGGCTGTAGGACACAGATGCACAAAGAGAACAGTAATGGCAGGGGGGAGCTTAGTAGTAGTTCTGTAGTTACCTGCAAAGGTCACCCTTAAGAATGCAGTTACTTTCCCTGATGGTGTATTGTTTGAAGGATAATAGACAGCAGTTGTATGTTGACATAAGAAGGGTTCAGAACAGCTATAAATAAAACCTTTTTAATTGTGGGAATAGCCAGGCACTGGAAGAGGATGCCCATGGAGTTCCTGCAGTCTCCGTCCTTAAAGGTTTTCCAGAAAACCTGATAAATTCCTCAGTAACCAGATCTGACCTCATAGGTGACTGCTTAGAAAGAGATCAGAACACAGACATTCAGAGGTCCTTTCAAATCTGAATTACCCCATGATCTTGTGTGTCAGTCTCAAGTGTGATTCTGCTCCAGGTCACACAGTCTTCCCTGTCCACCATTTGGTAGGCTTTGTTCTCCTCTTAGAAGTTATTTATTGGTAGTAAATGCAGTGAAACCTAGCGGCCTGGGGATATGAGATGGCCATATTCTCTAGCATGCCTGAAAGATGTCTCCAAACTCAGTGACACAGAAAATTAAATCAGTTCCTACCTGAAGGATTTGTAAGGGTGTCAAGAAATGTAACACACAAGTTTATCATGTTGGATCGCATTCTTCCTCAGTATAATTCTTGTTAGAATTCTGACTCCAAAAAGCAGTAAGTTTAATTTTAATTTTTAGTGTTCGTGAACATTTTTGTTCTTCTTTGACAGGTGAGAAGAAATTTGTCTGTCCGGAATGTTCAAAACGCTTTATGAGAAGTGACCATCTTGCCAAACACATTAAAACACACCAGAATAAAAAAGGTATTCACTCTAGCAGTACAGTGCTGGCATCAGTAGAAGCAACATCTGATGATACTTTGATTACTGCAGGAGGAACAACACTTATCCTTGCAAATATTCAACAAGGTTCTGTTTCAGGAATAGGAACTGTTAATACATCTGGCACCAGCAATCAGGATATTCTTACCAACACTGAAATACCTTTACAGCTTGTCACAGTTTCGGGAAACGAGACAATGGAGTAAATATTACACAAGATACCTATTAATTGTGGTTATTTTTATACAGTAGTGAGAAGAATATTGTTCCTAAGTTCTTAGATATCTTTTTATTGATGTGCAAAAATTTTTGGATTGACAGTAACTTGGTTATACATGACACTGAAATGCCTTACTTTGTATGATATTCCATAGTATATTAAAATGGTAAAATTGCATGGGTTTTGTAGGTACTTTTGGAATCTAGAAGAGAAGAAATTTTACCAAGTTATATTAAAAAAAAAAAAAAAAGAATTTAACGATGGAAATGGTAGTCTAACCAAATGCATCAATCCTGTGTGGTTTAGTGTAAAAAAAATGAGAACATGTTGGTATTTATCTATTGTAAGATAAAAGAAGTTGATGGGTGAAAAGAAATCACATTATGATAAAAGAAATTTTGTAATTTTCTTGATGACTGGAATTTTTATTATGCATAACTGACAAATCAAGTTTCCAAGCAAATGTTACATAGTGTAGGCTTTACTTAGCTCATCAACTTGTCATTTTGAAGCTAATTATTTTAATTAGGTTAACTATGTACAATATTTTAAGCATTACTCTTGTAAGATTTTGCAAACTACATTTTAACATGGAACTCTAGGGATAGTCACCTTTTAAATCCTATTGAAAAGCCATGTTTAAGATTTAATTTGCCAAAATGATGTCTTGTTAATATTCTTTCAATAACCAAGGTGGGCAATATAACCAATGTTTAAAAAGCTTAAAATGTTAAGAAAAATAAATATGTATAGGTTGAAGCATTTGGGTGGTAAGGCAGATGTTATAGTGAAGTATATCCCTTCTTTTGAACATTGGAGGACCAAAAATAAGGTGTATTGCGTCTCAGCAGTGATTTTTATCAAACCTTTTTCCAAAAAAACATCTGTATGCCAGGGCCTTAAAAGCCATCATGTAAATTACCAGTAAAATATAACATATGCAAATACAAAAGAAAAATCACTTCCATATTGACAGTACTCCCAAACATATGGATATAGTCATAGTGAACTAGGGGGGTTATGAGGTTTTTATTTGTTTGTTGTTTAGTTTTTGGTTAGTCAATCTGCATTTAAATATCAGCCATCTTTCCTTTTTTGCTTCTTCCCTTAAAAATTGTATGTATCCAGTACATTTAACTGATAAACATATATGTTTTTTATTATGCTGAATTTTCTTTTTATTTTTTAATTACTGTTTATATTTTCAATTATAGAAAATGTACAAAATGAAGTTATATAGCCAGTCTGTAAGTGCTATACCATTTTCAAAAAATGTACAACAATAATTACTGCAGTTCACCTATTTACAAACATTTGGAAATCTGTTCATTTGTTATTCTTAAAACCACCTCAAATTTAAAGGCTACCTTATTGTACGTTTAAAGTGTATTATAACAGTGTGGTAGTTAATAAAACACTATTTTTTTTTTCTTTTGACTTGAGTTTACTGTGCTTCTTGTTAACTAACAAGGTGTAATTTCATAATTATGTCTTGATAGCCTGAGATGTTTCATTATTTTGCAGTAGGTGGTGGGAAGCAGGAACGGTGTTTTCTTTCCCTGTGGCCACAGAGATGGTAATTTTCCACCTCCTTGCTCACAATCCCCCATCTGTATGTGAGTGGATACAATGTGCTGTGTTGGTGTAGGGGGATTATTTTGCTCCCATGCTGAGCAGGACATGAAGAGTATGTAGGCCCCATCCCATAGGTTTAAGTCCTCTGACACATGTACAATACATGGAGTATTGATAAGGAGCTATGACCAAGTGAGAACTGTGAGGTTAAAGAGAGTAATGGCTGTATATAATGCTCTAATGGAAGGGAAAAGCTTTTATTTGTGAAGTCTAAAGTTTTGGAGTATCAAATGACAGAGGACAGACCATTTGGGATAAACCAGGCAAAGTTCAGCCTAGAAAATGAGAACTGGAAGTCATGTAGGAAAGATTTTCTGAATTTGCAGTTAGGTGGAAAAAAAATTAATGCAAATCTTTTAGAGATTCAGAGCAACAGGAATTGACAGGTACAGAGAAAAGGAAGTTAATTCACCATCAGTTTAATTATCTGTTTAATAAAAGGAGAGGATGAAATTGGTTGGGATGAGAACAGCAGCTTGAGGGAAGACAGTTCTGCTCAGACTTGCAGTGTTCCATGGATGTTGTCAATGTGTTAGCATACTCTGAATCCTCTTCCTTTAGGCAGGTGAATGGGCTTGGTTTTCAAAAGCCTTTTTTAGTATATAGAGCATATTAGTGTATTTCTAATACTTAGGTTCTGTTTCTCATCTCTTAGCAATCAGTAGCTGTAGTAGTGCATTATTTTAAGTGGGAGAGAAGAGGGCTATTTCCTTATTCGAACTGCTTTTCACAAGTTTTATGGAATGATGCTTTCACTGATGTTCATCTGGGGATGAAGGTGTTTTGGTGTCATGGGTTTTGATGTCTCATTGCTGAAGATAAGATTGCATTATATCAGAGCTTTTATGCTCTCTACATCAAGTGGTTACTTCAATTAGTGTTTAGGTAGCACATTTTATAAAAAGATACGTTGTTAAGCTTCAGAAGGTAGATGTTTTGGAAGAAGGGAATTCTGGAAGTCTCGTGGAAAGCCTGGGGCCTAAGGGCTGTCTACCTAATGGCTCACGCCACAGTGTTTATGTTATGGGATAGTAATTTCTGAAAGCTCCCTGCTCAATTCCAGGGTGAAGGTTCATGAGCCCAAGGATCTTTGGTTGTATCTAGGATTGTTGCTACTTCATGGCTGCTTTTCTGGTTCTCTAGGCATCCATGTGATACCAAGACAAAAGTGTGCATTTTGTAGAATGCTTTCCAGTTCTTCATGGGTTCCTGACAATGGTTGCTTGATGTGGTTCTTGCTTCTTACTGGTACAGTCTGTATCATTTTTCATACTTATTTTCATGTCAGGCTTATGTGGTTTCTTGGTATGGTAGCCATTAGATCCTTGGTTGTTTTTTCTCTCTTGCATTAGTAATGACTAATTAAGAGGACCTTAAAACTGGGTCTGGAAGAGAGCATGAGTTTGAGAGCATCCTGTGTTACCAATTTCAGTGGTTCAGCTTTCATTAATTACAAGGATTGTACATACACTTGCTATAATCTCAGTATTGTGTTCCTGCCTGAATGAACTGATGGTTTGATCCTTGCCAGTTGAAAACTAACACTGATTCTCACAGAGAACAAGAGCTTTTAATCATTGTTACTTACCAGGTCAAGGAGCAATATGACTAAGGACAGTATCATCATCACTGAAAGACTTGTGAGGAGCTGGATTTCTGGTCTGATGATGCAGATTTTCCTCTGGCAAGGGACTCTGCAGAGCACTTTTTGGGGCTTGTCTGAAAAAGAAGTATCAGGCGTTGGTTTTAGGCATTTTGAGCAGCTGGAATCAGTAAGATAAGCCTTGCCAATGGCCTCAGGAAAGTTCTGATGTGTTCTCTCACAAGTTGTTCTGGATGCTGGGGAATGAAGGAATGGAGCTAATAGCCACCTGTCAAGAGTGGTTCTTGGCTTCTTCAGGTGAAGAACTAATGAGCAGCTGGCTGTCTTTCCTCCAGATTTTTACCACTACCATTAACACCAGGTTTGTAGAGCATGGACTGTAAAAAAAGGGCAGAAGATGACATGGCTGACTTAACTGGACAGGAATAGTAGCTATTTTGCACAACAGTGTGGTGCTAGTGGTTGGCATCAGGTTGTTCTGTGCTCTAGTTTCTAAAAGAATGTATCAAAAGGAAGCGTTATTTACAAACCATTTTACATACAATTCCTTCTTTCATATTGGAACTAAGGAAAAAAAGCCATTTCTGACTCAAAACAGAGTCTCTGTAATTCCAGAGCTCACTTTGGCATCTTGACACTGTACAAGCCTCTGTTTGGACAAGTTGGTGCCCTTCTCAAGCCTTATTAATGCTGAGTTGGCAGAAGAATGCTCTGAAAATTACCTGCAAGGAAATAACCTTTCTTCCCCAGCTGTGCATTCTGTTCTGTCAGAAGACTCAGTTACACAGATTTTGAGCTCACTGTGAAATGGACACCACTAGGAAAAGATTCCAAAGCAAGATTTAGAACTATTTGTTGTTTGAGCACTGCTTTTCTTACGGCCTCCAAAAGTTCAAATCTTGACCATGCTCCTGGCATGTCTACAGATACAACAAAATTGACTTCTGTATATATCTTGCAACATAGCTGCATTTTCCACAAAACATGTTGAAGAACATTACTTTTGCAAGTATTACCGGCTGACAGATCACCATAGCAAATAATTTTCAAACAGCAAAAATTAATTGGTAAGTGGTATCACATAATCAAGCACACCTTTCTCTGTAATGGCTTTTCAGGTAAGAATCTTGTGACCCCTGACAAGGAAAGAACCATCAGAGATGGTTGAGTTGGGTACCAGGCATGGACAAAATATCACTGAAATTTTACATTATCTAAACGAGTCCCAAACTTTCACATGTGCCAAATAACCCACCTACCCATATTTTTAAGTTCCCCCTCCTGTTTCTATGGAACCTACTCCTTTGTATAAGGTATTCACAGAATTTTATCATTTGTGCACAAACACCACAAATGGCTACGTCATGACAGTTGCTTCCTAACTGGATGTTTTTCTTCCATCAGGACATGTTTTGATTTGTCAGACAAACACTGGAGAATGTAACAGTCTGCTCCATTATGTTGCTGCTATCTGAAGAAAAGACATCGGGTTTGCAGGGAAAATCAATGGGATTCTGTGCATGTGATTACCCTGTGGTGGTGACATCGTGATGATATTAGCTGGGACTGTTCTGCATTTACTGCTTAAATTGATTCGTGATTTTTGTCCTCTGTCTAGGCTACTGCATGAATCATTATCAGTACATTGAGAAAACTGTAGAACATAAAACAGTCTTACTGTTTCTGCCATTGTGGTTTTGGAGATTTTTCTTTTATTCTGTCAGCCATTCTTCACCCTAGAAGAAGGTACTAGACTCAGATTCTAGTATTACAGAAGTACTTGCTGGAAGGTTTAGTGGTGAAAATGATGGCTCCTGAAAGGACAGTAGCTATGTCTTACATTAGCTTGGCTGCAACCTGCACTGGGACCTTCTACTTTTCTGAGCTCCTGCTACTTCTGATGGTATTCTTTGCCTGTTTCAGAGGTGTTGAGCACAAGCTGATCTGGCACAGCTGTATCCCTTAGCATGTAAACATTGGCTCCCTGTTGGGACCTCAGCTATAGCCTTGCCTAAAGAAACATGTAATGTTCAAATGTGGTTAAAACAGACACAGGGCTGTATTGGCAGCACTTTGCCATACTTTTCAAGAGCAGCATGGGGGAGTGGGTAAGAAGACCTGAGGTACGTGACCTGGTAAAAAGCAGCTTGTAGCAGACACAGAACAAGCAGGTAAGAAAAGAGTGCTCTTGTAGGCTGGGAGGAAGACTTGTGAACATGAGGACAAAGTGAGGATGGTGGGAAAGGGGTAGGAGCAGGTGGGTTGGAAAAGTGACTTGGAGTAGGGTTGCAGAATGCTGTGGAGACACACAATAGTAAGAGTTAATATAGTTTATGGATCCTAATCCGTGGTGTTCCAGTGAAACCTGGAGTATGGGTTCCAGACAAGTGTGATTGCAGCCATTTGGGGGGGGCTGTTGAGGCATGAGACAAGATGCAATAAAACAATGAAAGGGGATTAAAAAAACAATTGAGAGATGCATAGACCTTTTTGACATCCATGATGCTTTCATAGCAGTGCTTACTGCCTTTTGGTTCTTCACTGACCTGTGCACCTCTCTATCTTGTAATTTTCCTGCTGGGTCATGCATACTGTAATCCTAGTAGAAGCCCACATGCTAGACTGAGATTTGCCATAATATGCACTGTTGCTTGAGGACTAATGAAACTTGTGTCTGGAAATGAGCTCTACTGTAGGTGTTTTATGATGGAGAAAAACAGATATGCATTGAAGCTTGAGCCATGTTTTGGCTGAAGCCTTTCATTTGAAGAACAAGGATGTTGTGTCTGTCTTAGGAACTAATTACAGTAGAATGGATTGGTCCTGTGGCAGCATCAGGTTTGCTCACATCTTCACTTCTGCACCTCTTTTCCATGTTGGTTGTATTTATGGTGTGAGGCCAAGGTTATTTCTGTTGCCCAGCCCACAGGCCTGGTTTCCCTGCTGTGCTGAGGGCTGGTCTCCATGTGGAGGTCTCCGTGCAGCCTCCCCAGGACGGTCCAGGCCCCACAGAGCCCCATCTCCACAGGCCTGGGCACAGTTTGGGTGACATTATTGCTTTAGGGGCCATCCCCGAGGGCTGCCCAGGACCTGCTGAGAAGGAAGAGGGCAAGCAGGGAGCAGGCATGGGCAGGGGTACAACCGTGTGCCATTGGCAGCCTTTGTTTTTGACGATGGTTGGCCAGCGTGCTGCCGTGCCAGTGAGACGTGAGGCAGTGTCGTAGGCAGTCACAGCCTTGTGCTCCTGACTTTCATCAGTTCTGGCTGGGGTTATCTGTGTCAAAGCTGCCATCTGAGATAGTGGGATTTAATCAGAATTTTTCTGTGTACATTTGTAGCTGTTTTTACTACATGTAATGTGTCCCAAACACATAATTATTTGACAGCTTGAAATACTTTTGAATGTGTTACTCAAGTCCTTTCTGCAAATAACCCATCTTTTAAAACTAGATTAATTCATAATGTCATTTGAGGTCTTTTCTTACATTTCCTTAAAAAATTACCTTCCCAGTCAGTATTTACCTGAAGAATTAAAATAGTTCAATTTTCAGTTGTGCTAATTAGCTTTTTATGTGACCAATTTTGTATTTGCTCATCTGAGATTTGGAGTGAGGGGTGTTTTCCAAATTCCCCGAAAGTCTCAACAGCCCTCAGAGGAAGAAGTAGCTATAAAAAAGTATTTCAAATGCAGGAAGATTGAAGGATGTGGCAAATTTTACAGTTTTCCTGTTCAGTACATGTACAATACTGAACACTGGTGAGTGGGAATAATCATGGAGAGCTCAAACTTCAGGAGCAGAGTAAGGGAGGTGAACTGTCACTTTCCAGTGTAAATCCCTTCACTGCCCTTGTTTTCAGCCTCCCTTAATACTTGTCTCTCCTGCAGCTCTCCAAATTTCTTAGAAGGCTCTTTGTTCCTCCTGCCTCTTCAAGCAAGAGCAGCAGATGTTTCCTGTCTGTTTCTGGAAGGCAGAGAGCTTTGGGGTAGAAATTGTCAAAACTTTGTTCTGTTCTGCTTATGAGTGAGATAGTGTGTGAAAAAACAAACCGAGGACCCTGTTCTTGAATGCTGAACACCTGAAAAGGGGGCAGAATTAGCTGGCCTGATGTCACTTCAAGGGATCTTTACATATGGGAATGTTAAGGTAAAAAAAGCTATTTTTGAATATCTCTTGTCCAGTCCTTGCATAGGTGTCAAAATTTATTCAAGACTGCATTATCCCATCTATATAATTTCACGCAATAGAGCCTATACAAGTAGAGAAAAGTGTCACTTCTATAAAAATATATAATGAGATTTACAAATTCATAAATAATTTATTGCTTACACTCAAGTTATAGTATTTTGTTTTGGTAAGTTTTGTGACAAAAGTTGTAAAGGCATTGCCACATTAAAGCTCAATTCAGCATTCTGCCACAAAAAGTAAGTCAGGTGAAAAACTTATTATTTTGAGTAATGGCTCTAAATTTTCTCTCAATGTTCATTACTTTTCTCATTCTTTAGAAACAGACTAGTTTTAAAATTGAGTACCAAATACTGCAAGAAGATGATAGATTTCAGAACCAGAGCATGTAAACAGCTGTTAAGGATTACAAAATTTTTTTAAAAAATTAATAGTTATCTAAGTTATTAAAAAATTAACACCAACCCTCCCCCCAACACTTGGCATGTCAAATATAAACAGTTTGCAATCCGAATGTTTAAAGACTGGTGTGTGCATGCAAAATGTGATTTGTTTTTCAAATGCAGTGTTCAGTACATGTTAGTGATCCCTGCAATTTAAACTGACATTTCTCTTTGAGCATATTTCAACCTGTGCTTAATCTGAGGAACACTTGAAGTAGCATAACTGGAAAATGCTACAGAGGCCAAAAGTTTTCTCTTTTCTCATTTTGTTTCTGTTTGGTGGCACACTTTTTGGTATGTCCATTTAGTGTGTGGACATGACTTGTGCATAGCAGGCAAGTGAAATATGAATTTACAATCCCAAGACTCCAAAAGCAGGTTGAGAAACAGGGACTGTGTTTGAAGATTGTGAGGTAATGTGGGACTTCGTTGTTTATCATTGCTTGTTAACTTAGATCCCTATTTCTTGAAGCATGGAAGTTTTGTATGTGCTAAGGAAGAAAAACTGAAAGGTCCAAGACAAGCTATAAACAAGTACCTGAGCTAGGAGTGTATATTTTTCTGATTCTCTTCAGCCAGGTAAGCATAAATACTTGCACTGAATTGTTAAACTTTTTAGTTCTAGTCTCTCTGATTCTTTTCATTTCAAGAAGGACTACAGAAGGCGTGCTAATGGCACTCTTAAACATCTGTAAAGTTCATTTCATCTCAAGGATTGTGGTGGATTCTTGTCCAGCTGGATATTTAGGAGATGCAGAATTTCATTCAAGGTGTTTATTAATTTGAGACAGCTGCTTTAATGGAAGCATCCACCACATTTAGATCAGAAGCCCATTGTTTCTGACAGTCATCTCTCTGTCTTAACATTTTATTTCCCTCTCTTCCCTTCTATTTATTTCACCTTTTATCTCTCTACAGTCGTGTCTTTTCTCTCTTCCTGTTGTAGAAAGTATAAAGAGGATATTGTTTTAGCCTTTCAGAGCAATTTTTAGCTCTTACATATAAAAAACATTGTACAGTGCATTATTGACTTTTGCTAGATTCCTTTTGATAAAATTTCTGCTGTTACTATGCAGAATTTCACCAAATTCTGGAGCAGTTGTCTCTTCCATTTTAAAAGACCTTTTAACATCAGAATATGACATGAACATGTGACCATATTTGAGGATGTCATGGTTCAAAATTTGGGGTTTGCTCTACTGAAAAACCAAGTGTCATCTGTGAAAAATCAGAATCCATCTCACTCCAAGCTTGGCTCTCTGAGTATTCACCTATATAAAATGACCATTAATTTGAAAGTTGTGCCCACCTATGAAAAAAAGAGATGACTTTGCTACAAACCTTATGGCTGGAAATCTGTTTAATAAATAAAGCTGCATAGAGGAGCAGGGCTACAAAGACATCCCAAAAACTCTGAGCTACCAGATTGGAGATCTGCTAATTACTGTTCCAGAATGGGACTGTTTCTGAAACTATAAAAGCACAATTAGAGGTATTATGGTAGAAAATAATAGATTCCGTACTCTTTATTGAAATAGGATATTGCTGAAATGGAGGCTTTTATTTCCACACAGAACAGAATGAAAAATCAGGAAAATGCAGAAAGATACCAAAACTCTTAGCTCAGTTTGAAGGAAATCATACAAGAGTCCTAGGCTTCCCTGCTAGAAAGAAGGAAAAAAAGTTTCAAGATGTATATGTGATTATTATGAAAGAGAAAGAGAGTACTTTTGTCTATAATTTTTGATTTCTTATATAATAGGGTTTTTTGGTTTTCTATTTTTTTCATCCTGTCTCTATTTAGATTCAATTATGTTCCAGCTTCCTCATACTCATTTTGGCCTTGCTGGAAAGAAGTTAAATTGCATGGTCAGCCCACGCATCTATTACAGATTCACTTAGGCTGGAGTAGAGGCATACAGAAAAAAATCTTCTTACTGAATCTTTTTTTAGGACATAACGTAATAGACTTTGAAAGAAAAGGTGGAGCTGCTTAAAAAATGGTGTTTCTTCCAAGAACAGTGAGGGAGGGGAATGCTTACATTATGAGAGAAAAAATGGAGCAGCTTTGGCAGCAAAACTGGAGAAAAGAGGCTGATAGAAACAAATTGCTAGATGAAATAAGAAATATTTGGCAAAGAAGCAGAGCAACACAGATTCTGAAGGAGCCCTCAAACAGCTTACTATCCTTAGAGGCCAATTAAACCTGAATCAGTCAGGAAAGACAGAAAGAGCCCTCCGCAAGCTTAATGCAAATTTATATCAGGCAAAATAAAGCCCTGAGATTATTGTCATGTAAGGTGTAGAATGCTAAGAGAAACAAGCTAGCTTGGCTATTAATGATACCAGAGCGGTATTTACATTTAAAACAAAATATATTTGTAAGGTCTTTGAAGGTTTTCTGTGTCCATCTGTATGTTAACAAAAAATCAGCTCCAGCTGACAAAATATTCTATGTAATGAAGCAAATATGCCCCCAGGTTCCAGCTGCCCAAATCACCATTTGAAGCTGAGTAAGAAAAAGATAAAAAAATATCTTCAGAAAATTGCCAGCTAGCCTAGACATTTTAAATACATTTAAACATCTTACTTAGCAGCTTGTAAAGACTATTTGGCTTGTGCTTTTGGTAGTTGATACATTGCTTAGCAAGAGCTGGCTAAAGCATCTCTGTTAAACGTCATTGTTGTACATTATATTAGAAGGATATAATCCTTCTAATGACATAGACACAGATTAGAGTAAGGTCAATAGTTACTCAAAAAAATAGGCAAAGTTATGTCTCTTGCCCTGTGTTCCCATATCTTGGACCTCTGGCAGTCATTTAAAGGTGTGGCAATTGAAGGCTATTTCACCAGCATACCACTTTACATAAAAACAAGTTAAAGTAGACTTTAATTCATATTTTCATTTTCCCTGTAAGTCTCCCTAAAGAGTCAAATACAAAAATAAATTGGAGAGATTTGTAACTCAGAATTAAAATCAATACTTCTCAAACTTCCACTCTTCAGACGTATAATTTTACCATCTTCAAATGAAGCACATACCAAACTTCTTGTGTCTGCCATCTTAGCTGCCTCAAAAGTCAGTTGTATTCTAGGTTGATAGACACTATTGGCTCTCTTGTTTCACAGGGTGCTTGTATCACAGTGAAAAGTTTCAGATGGACTCTTAATTTAGACAACTTAAGAGGCAAGATCTAAACTCCACAAATTATAAAAGGCAAAAGGAACCAAGGATTTATACGTGTTCTAGAAATAAATATCCAAATTATATTCTATATCTCATTGTTTAGCTTTCTTAAGAGCAGAGAAAAACCTCTGGATAGAGGTTCAGTAGAGAAGATTAGTCCTCATCCACAGGATTTTTTTGTTGTTTGCATAGGATTTCACATATTTGCCTTTAGAAATCAATTGAAAAATTTTGAAACATTTCTGAACCAATTTCTGCATGCTTTAGGATAATTCATTTTATTCTTCTTTTCTATATCTATCTGTTGAAGTACTTCCTATGGATATACAATGCTCTAATTGCTTTTCATGCTGTACAGTTTCTGATTCCCTTACAAATAAGTAAAAAATATTTTTAAACATTGAGAATGTACATATCTATTGCTGTATACAAGTAAAAAAGTTAGAATTGGAATGAATTTTGTCACTTTATTCTCTGTGATAAAAACTGTTATTCCAATCATTTTTATGTTATTGGTTGATAAGGACTCTCAACTACGTGAAAGATCAGGTGTAGGCCTGGTGCACTTTAGCCTCCTGTTAGGATGTGTGATGATTAACAAAACCTTGCTGTTCCTAATAAATGAAGCTGTTTCTCAAACTCAGTCCTCATAAGAGAGCGCTGCATCAGCTTTCTTGTTTTAACAGCTGGCTTGCCTTATGTAAATACCCCCAATAAGGTCCAAAGCTATCCCTCATGGATATTTTCACCTCAGCCCCAAGGGCTTCTTTCCATGTGTGAGGGTTTGAGAGGACCTTGGTCCTGCAATAAGGTATATCACCTGATGACTTTGTCCTGTCACAAAACAGACACAACATGCAGACTGAGTTCATTCTTATATGTGAACAGCTGGAGTGCAAGGTGGGTTTGAGTGCATTCTACCGTGTTAGCCTCATGTCTGTGCATCATTGTAGACCTCCTGCTGCTGAGAGGTTTCTTTCAGAAATGTATTTCACCCCCATCGTCTCCCAGATTCACGTTTTAGAACCTAAATTATGTCCCTGCTCTGACTTACTGACAGATTCCACTTGAACTGAAACAGGTACAATGGCTGGCCACACACAGTACTTGAGAGTGTGAAAACACCTTTTGAAAAGGAGCAAAGTAAAGCAATTGTCTTGAAGAATTAATGGTAGCAAGAACTTATTTACCCTTCCCCTAATAGGAGGGAACCACAGATGGAGCGGAAGAACAAGTACTCATCCTTGATACTGTGTCTGGTTATGAGTACGACAAGAAGACACATATGAAATTCTCATAATATTCTTTGTTTATTTTACTGAAGTCAAAGTAAGGCTTTCTTTTGTTTTTAAAAAGGAACTGTAGGGGTTTTTCCATGACTTTGTTCTCGTGATGACCAGTAACACATGGCAACGGTACTGAGGCTTTTTGTACATTTATCAAAGAAGCAGTTTTCCTACAGAACTAGAATAAGGACACTTATATCCATACATATATGAAAAGTATGGATAGAATATATATATAAAACTTGGTTGGCAATGAATAATTTTTTCCTGAGATATAAATTTGAAAGGGAAATTCTTAAGGCCTGTTTATAATTTATTTTTATGTTCTCATTAGAATTAAAATACCGAGTGATTGCAAAATATTCACATCCAGAAGAGATCGTTATTTTTATCTTATTCACCGATCCAGAATTCCCATCCTTGAATTCTAAGGAAGAAGATCCCAGTTTGGGGCTTATTTATTTGTTTATTTTACTCTGCAATCTAAACAGTTCACCTTTCCTCTTAGGCCTCATCACAGAGTTACATAAAGACCATGACACGCCATTCCTTTGGAAAAGGAGGATGCAGAGGGAGACAGTGAGTATTCAATAAGGGGAAGCAAGGGTTAAGGTCTGGGACTGCAGGACAGCTGGAATATGTTAGTTTTGCAGGAAGTCGGCCTGGAGAGGGAGTGTGAACTGCCAGCAGGTGGCTGGGAACGGCTGGAGAACGCAGTGGTGGGACTGGAAAAGAGCTCTGCCCCTTACTGAGGTGCCTCGGCCAATTTCTGTTTTTCTTTGTTACAGGGGACTTTTGTCAAAGCCCATTACAGTAAATTTAGCATTCCCTTTAAATATAGTAGGTTCTAGATCTAACCCTGCTTGCTTTGACAGTTTTTGTTTGCTCTGTCCCTTAAAGCTTTACCTTGTTCTTTCTCAGATGAGGAGGAAAGAGCTGGCTGGTTGCTAGACAGGCTTCAAAGGTGAGACACTGATGTGTCCCTTGGAGAAACTGCCTCCAAGTCAAGCAGGGACGGTTTTGTTAAGAGAAGCTGCAGCAGACAAGTGTGGGAAGAAGGGTCTGCTGGGGTTTCTCTCCCTTCTGCAGCAAGGAAAGTTATGCTGACAGAGACAGCTGCTCTTACCACAGTGATACTTTGCTGTGGTTTGCAGAACTGGTCGATGTCCTCCAGAAGTCCTAGTCATAAAATGGGCTTTGCTGTGGGTGGCACTGCACAAACACAAGAAGCTGGCTCTGCTCCAGAGACCTTGCAGTGCAGGTGTAACCAGGAAGCAGAAGACCCAATGGAAGTGCAGGTCTGGGAGCATAGCACAGCAGTTTTCTCAGCATTTAATTGACACAGTGGTGAAAAAAACCAAAACAAATAAAAAACCCCACAACAACCACCAACCACAAAGGAAGTTTGAAGGAAAGATTTGGAGATAACATGATCCTGCACAATTATTTCTGAAAATCTCCTCCTCAGCATGAAGAGAAGTGTAGCTAAGATATATATTTCACTATTTGACCATGCAACAGGATGGCATTTGGCAGAACTGGATCAAACCAAGATGGTAAGAGCTTGGAGGAGACTTTTATCTATGTGGATGGTTGGACTTTACCGCATGCACTAAGCAGCAAGGCTTTATAATTATTGCATATAGCTATTAGGAGAGGACTTATAGAGAAGTTTAAGTTGAAGATATCTGAATTGTGTGTTTGAGGAATTGGCTGGATGGCTGTGTTGACAGGAGACCTTGTGCAGATTTAGCTTGGAGAGACAGAAGGGTGAGGAAAGTAACAGCTCTGTTTCAGCCACAATGGTATTCAGCTAGTGATCCAGAGAGAGCTGTCAGAGAAAGGATGAGAATGTGTGTACTGAAAGATACAGGTGTTAGGGAACTGAAGTATTTTGTGTTGGCATGTGTGCACTAGAGGGATTCATTTTTGAAGTCAAAAGAGGTGATATCTGGGGCTGGAGGAAACACTAACCAAAGACAGAACCCAAAAGAAAATACAATGCAGGTGTAAGGTTAGAGACTTCACATGCAGAGGAACACAAGGAAACAAAACAACTGACAGAAAGCTGGCAAACTGGAGGGCATAGTCACAGGAATTTATCTGCAGAGTTCCTGCAAAGGCAGGCAGATATTAGAAATAAACAAAAGTGGTAAATCCCAGTCAAGAAAGACCAGAGTCTTTCAAAAAGAGTGTTGCTGACTCCTGAGGTCAACTCAGATGGTGTAGCTCAGACAAAATTCAGACAGAAGATATACAAACAAGTTTACAAAATACATACCAGCATCATACAAAGGTGAACATATTGAGGGTTGATGATGGTTAGGAAAATGTTCTACAGAGAATATAAGAAGGCTTTTTACAGACAGAATATCTTAACATTTTAAGAAACAAACTGCAGCCAGAAATCCAATTCCCTCATAAATTTAATACTCATCACTAAAATAGTCTTCTGTATATCGTTGCATGGCTATACCCTTGTTGGTAAATTTTGTTGTGCCTTTGTTATTTTTCCAGAGTAACATGTAAAATGTTCAGATTTTTGCCAAGACTCAGCACTTATTAACTTTGGTGTTTTGTTAATAATGAATCCACTATTTTCCAGGTTATATTTTATTAGTGGACAAAAACGATTACATCTGAGAATTTACAGAGGTATTAAATAGAAAATATGGTTGAGAATTAATAGTTGTTTTCATTACAACTAGTCAAAATTTTTATTCCCAGATATGTTTAATTGAAACAATAGCACTGTACTCCAATGAACTGTACTAATCCAGTAGAAGCATTGGCTATCTAATATTTTAAGGAAACATTCAGTACAGATTGCTTTCTAAGAGAAAAACCCAATAATTTTGGAAAATACAAAATGATAAACTGCTTGGCACTTCTGATCAGGCAAACTACTGCTTTAAACTCATGTATGGATAATGAAGTGGCAGTCTGCATAGGAGCTTTCATGACAGTAAGATAATAAATACTGACATGGAGAAATTGTCATGAGTTGAACAAAAAAATCCCTGTCAAATTATCATTTTGATGAGGATGGTGCATTTGATTATAATGAAAACAAATGTGCTGGTGGCTCCTTGCAGCAGTAATTTTGCTGTCCAAGATGACAGAGTTAGTTCTGAGAAACTTTTTAATTGTTTTATCCACATAATGGCATACTGATCACTTTTATGTCACTGGGCAAGGAAATAATCTTGACAACAAAAGCTAGATTTCATGCCAGAGGTACCACTTTTATATTTAATTCTTTATTTGTGGCAGCACAAATGAAAATAGTTGTATAGCATGATGACTGGCACAGTGGGATCCATGTTGTCCATGTCTTTGAGCAGGATAGGAGCAGATACAGAGAGTATGTACAGGTACATGTCTTGTGTTTAATACAAAAATGTTTACAGAACCCCTAATCGTGTGGCTATCTGAAATACTTTCCTTGAACTGCTCAGAGGGTCTGTAAATGATAACTGGTTTTGCTGTAGTTCACCAGGATTGCTCCCAGTGTGTCAGCAAGTGCTTGTTGCACTCTTCACTGCCACCTATCTCCACGATCACTATGGATGCAGATGTAGTAGAGCTTCATTCCCAAATTATCAGTCTTCCAGAGCTATTCAAGTGAGGAGTAAAAGTGGCTGGATGATGGTGCCAAGTCAACATTTTGTGTGTTTGAAACAGAAGCAGATCTGCTTGAATATTTGTTGAATAGCTTAATTAGATCTGGTTAAATCTTTACTTTGGGGGTTGCACTGGACATCCCTAAGCTCAGTGCATGGAACATGAAAGTAGATCGTGTCTGTCTTTTTTTGTGTGTGGTTTTTGTGAGCAGCACTACATCAAAGAAAGAGCAATAGCTTGATGGGCATAGCCTATTGATCATGCACCTGAACTAAATCTGTCATGTTTTTATCAAAGCTATCAATTTGAAACTTACTGGTGGTCATGCAGTTCGTAAAAATGATAAGAATCAAATTACCCTAGTTTCAAAAACTAATGTTAAAAGTTAAGGTAACTAAGTGACATGCATTTTTTGTACACTGCATACTATTTGGAAAACACAGGGATATATTTTAGATTACATGTATAGAGAAAGATTTACTGTTTGATATCTTATTTCACTGAATATTTTGGATAATTTTTTCAAAACCACAGATGTTTATATTTATTTGTTTGTATATTCATATTTATAGTTATATTAACATTTACATTTAATTTAGAAAAATGTTTTGCTTACGCTATACCATTTTTTGGTTTTAGTAATATCAGAAGACTAAGAGACTGACCAATTTCTTTGTCATTTCACATGTTACATTGCTACTGAAACTTTTCAACACTGAGCATTTCACTGATTCCCTTTTCTCTGCCATCTGTCTGATCTGGCCTCTTTCCAAATAATGCCGCTTTCCCAGTGGATATGTTTGTCCTGATACAAGAGTTTTCAGTCAGGGTAAGGAAAATTCACATTATGTTCAATTGCTTCTTTGATAGTGCATATAAATATTGAATGGCCATATTCACTTATAGTTTGTCAATTCTAAGGTGCGTGCTAAAAATACGTTTGTCACAAATTCTGACTTGTGCTCTATTTTATTAAAAACCTGGCAGCATCAAAAAATATTTGGTTTTCTGTCATTACGTTCTGTTTAAGTTTGCTTATTTTGACAATTACTTTGTTACAGTACCTGAAGAATGGATGATTTGAAGTTTGGTTGTCTGGTTAAAAATATAAAGTTCCATATTATACACAACTTTGTAGAAATGTTAATTCAGCATTTTGGAAATAGTTGTCTTATCTTAGAAGTTCAACATGAAATGTCTTAGGAAAGATAGTATGTTTTAGAAGTTGAGCACTTAGGCATGTGCCATTTAATGGAGTGTCAAGTTGGGCACAAAATCACAGGTCTTCTCCTCTTGACCAACATCCTAAGAAGTCTAGATTTTTAAAAATTGTACATTGTGGTCATATATTGCTTTAGGTATTGCATCATATCCAGGGACATCAACAGAGAAATTACATCCACAGATCCAAGGAAATGCAATGCACTATGAAAAATGCATTTGAGAAAGTATTGTATTTTTACGTGCACAAGTGTATTAACTGTTGAAAAGGCAGAGAGGTCTCGTTTCACCTTCTTCCTTTGCGCTAGAATCACTTTCATGTTAGTAATTAAATAGTGTGTTTTATCATGAGCAATTGTAATAAAAATGTACCATATGCTGACAACATCTTTTAGGAGGAGCATATTACGTTTTATTCTGAACCATGTAGATCATCTCTGAACAGTGTTAGAACCTCTTGTTGAACAATTAACTGTGGGTATCCCAGAATATATTTCACAAGCTCTACTTTTTCTTTAAGAAATGTCTTAGGTTACCCGTAGTCCTGGTTTCAAGAAGAGTTTTTCATCCATTCAACTGAAAGAGTGAACCTTTGGCTTTCAGGATCTATTGCTGTGTCAGAGTCACTTGCATCTCCTGACTCGCATCTTGAAACAGCTGTCCTCAGGCAGCGAGCTCCAGGGTTACACTGAGCCCTGTGCGTGCTGGGACAAGACCTTGGGAGTTCAGTCCATGGGTTGAGAAGACACATGAAGGGTAGCTGAAAGGTGTCGCCACTATTGAAGTCTCCCCTAGGCTTGAAGACTTGCATTTCATTCACATAAAGGCCCTTTTCCAGCACCCTGGCAGTACAAATGTTGCATTCCCTTAGCCTGCTCTGAACTGTGAGTGTGGGAGCAGTGAATGTAAGCATGTCTTCATCTTTTGACCTGTGCTGATGCACTGAAAGAATGATGGGTACCTGGCAAAAGGAGAGTCAGGAGTGGTTGAAATCAAGGCAGCCAAGGACAGCAGTTTCACTCCAAAAGCAGATAAAATTGGTAAAAATGGCATGTTAAAAAGCTTCCTACTGGGTTTCTTCCTTGATAATTCAAAAAGTCTCCCAGGAGAAATAGAAAAAATCATTTTCTGGGTTTCATCTGGCATTTCAGAAAGCATATTTTCTGTCTCAGTGTAGGTTGCTACAACAAGATAGCTCTTTCTCATCTTTTGGGGGCAACTGAGTTCAGAACATAAATCAGTTGGTTTTTAGTTTATTTATAAGTTTTTATAATTTTTCTAGTGTTGCTGTGAGTTTTTACTACATTATTTGAAAGATTTCATTTTCCCCCCAGTGATCAGCATTCAGTGTAAGCATCTGGAATTGTACCTGGATTCCAGTTTGTGCAATTATGATATTGGTTTACCATATTTTCTTTACTAAGGAGACAGCACCTAATTCATAGTGCAGGGTGTAGCTTTACAGCCAGATGATAATTATTACTCCAGTAAGCTATTTGAAAAAAAAAAAAAAACCTGACTAGACTTTAACTTGCATGAAAACGAATATATTCTCATGTAAATTCCAGAAGAGGAAGCTGACAGATTAACAAGTATGAAAACAGGGAATCTGCTCTCTTCACCAAAGTTTGCCCAAAGGCTAGGAAGCAGCTGAATTACTGGATAGTATTAATACCTCATTTTTACTGTGAAACAGATGTAGGCTGCCAGATCTTTTTCCTGTGGGGGAGAAAAGAACACAAAACGACAACAAACACACTGACCCTCTCCATACCCATGTTATATATGTTAGATATAAATGGAATGTGATTGTTCTCAAACTTCAGCCACCAAATTTGCCATCAATTCTTGTGAGATGAGAATCAGCCCTTGTGTTTAATGATTCACTATTATTTTATTATATGAATGTTGTCAGAAGACAGTCTTTCAGACCAGAACATAGAAATAGTTGTGATGTTAAGTATACTGTTTTGTTGCAAGTAGTGTTTTTTGAATTAAAACTGTTGACCCTGAGCCCTGTTGTTGTTGACTGTTGCTAAAAATACACTTCTGCATGGAATCTATTTTAAAGTGTTTTGGGATTGTTTTTTTTTAAGCGATAGAGACATTTGGAGAGGGCAAAATCTGGATCACAGTACTTGAAACAAATGAAAAATACTAACGCTTGTTGCTTTAGTAGACTTTTAATTTCCACATTAATCTGAGAACTGATTAATGTGTAGCATTGGATTTATCCTATTTTTCTATTGTTCCTGGCAGTGTTTAAACCATCATCACTCCAAATGCCAATTGGAAGGAGGACAATTACTGTAAAATGTAAAAATGTCTTTTTTTACTGCCAGTGATTGCCATCTTAGTGCCTCTGCAAACCTGGGTGAGTAGGCTTGCTCCATGAGGAGTCTATGTATGAGGAGCTCCCCCTTGCACTGGGGTGTTCTTGCAGTAGAGATGTGCTGCATGGCAGCTCTAATAGCCCCAAACCTGTTGTCTGAATGGTCCTGTCTCCCTGCTCTTTTCTTCCCATGCCAGCATCACTGCTCTTGGAGCTCTCTGGAGCACAGCTGCAGTGTGACCCACAGTGTCTCTGCCTTCTGTGTCCATTGTTGCCCCTCCACGGCAGAGCTGTTGATCAGTCTGAGGTGCCTCAGCAAAGCTGGCATCCATCCTAAAATCCAGCCACACAACTGAGCCTGTGCTAAATAATGTAACTTTCCATATGAATGGCCCCTTCAAAGCCAGTAGGACCACTCAGAGAGGCTAAAGCTTGGCATGTGGGTCAGCAAGTTTAGTATGTCTTCTTCCTTTGGAAATGGCTATGTGGATTTCTTTTTTCAAAAGCCATGAAAGGGAAGCCCCTCCCACATCTAGAGCCATCCACAGAAATATTCTGGATAGCAAAGACAGCAGAACATGTCAGTCATGCTATCCTTGCACTACTCAGACATCTGTGAAAATTTCATGCTTCTGTGAGCAGATTCTCCAAAGGGCTGAATTTGGCTGCGTGTCTTTGAGCTCAAACTTCCATTCTCCCTGCTGTGCCTGTCTGTTGTATGTTTTTAGTTGTCCTTGGTATTTGGGGGAAAAAAAAAAGAGAAAAAGCACATATTAAATAAAATGTATAAATAACAGGAGACAGCAGGCTTAAAATGGCAAAAAAGCAAGAAAAACAGACTAGCTGTAAAGCTGGAAATACTGTTCCCATCTCCTAGAGTGTGCAGGAAATGCAGCACATATGGCACATGGAATCACCTGGAGCTAGGCCTCTCTGTTGCACCTTGGCATAGGAGAGCAGGAACAAAGCAGAGATGCAGATTGTAACCCTTAGTGGCCTGGTGTCTGCTAAGGATCAGCTTAAACCTGTTCTTGTATTTGGCTTCCAGTTCATAAATATGAGATGTTAAAAATAGAATCATTACTGAATGATCCCTTTTGTACCTAAACATGGATATCAGTGCATTTTTGTTGATTAGAAACTTCAATATCATTCTTTCTAGTGTGTAGGAAATACATATGAATGTAATTGTACCCTTTCTTATAGAAAAGTTGAATTTTATTATAATGACACTTCATTTATGATGCTACTTGCAAAAGCTGTTTCTGATATTATGCTTTTAAGTGAGCTTCTCAGTGTTCCTTACAATCATTAATGAATCAGACGTTAGATAAAGACAGTGTAGGTATGGCAGCATATCATTATACAGGGGAGTAGAGTGAAGCATGAGGATGTAAATATTTACTACATCTCGCACAATGTTAAGGAAAAGATAGCTCTAAGGGTAGGATGATGTTTTTTACTGTTCATAGTGTACTCATCATAAAAAGAACCCTTAAAAAATTCAAACCTTTCCTAACTTTTGATCAACAGTGGCAAAGGATTTTGTGTGGGAAGGAATAAAAGAAAATGAAAAGAAAAAAAACTCAGAACGTCTGATATTGAGTATTTGTTCTGGGTTTTTTTAAATTTTATTTTCTTAAAAAGATTTCTTCTTTTTCTTTTTTTTTTGGTGGTAGGTTTGTTGGTTTTTTTGGGGTTTGTTGTGGGTTTTTTTGGTTAGCTGTGTTTAGGGTAATTTCTTTGGTATTTTTTGGCATTTTTCATTTATTTGGAAAAAGAAGAAGGATAAAAATCTTCAGAATGATGGAAAATACTTGCAGATTGATGCCAATCCATGGGATTTTATTCATACAAAGGATTCTCTTTAAACCCCCAAAAGCTGCTACTTCTGCCTCCCTTTCTGCTCTGAAGTTTGTTTCTTTCATTCAGCTTACTCCACCACAGATCATCTTGATACCAGCAAGTATGTGCCTTGTTATACCAAGGCACATGCATCTCTGCTCAGTTTGTCTGTATAAACTTACAGGTTTTTCTGTATTTCGTGCATTTCTAGAACAAAATGGGTATTAATTATCATGCATCAAGCACTGAAAAGCAAAACCGTTTTTACTCTTTTTTTTTTCTTACAGGGGCATCTTTACTATCTCAGGCTGATATTGTACAGTTATGTGATTAACTGGAAGCTTATGTTTAGAAATAGAGAAGTGCCAAGATTTCAGACTTGTGAGTATAATTATATGTATTTTTAGAAATTGAAATGAGCTTATGCAGAGATTTTCAAAATAGACCTAGAAGAAGGAACAGAAAATGTCCAGCAAAGTCTATGCATTCAGAATTTTTAAGAACATTTTTTATATTTAAAAGACAACAATTTCTTGGAACCCTAGAAAAGGCGGCAGCTGTTACCCAGTGGAACTTTTCTTCTGCACTAATATATTCTGTTTAATAAAATTTCTGAAATGTTGCTGTGTACTGGGATAATATATTTAAGCTGTATACACAATTAAATACAATTTTATGTCTTGTATTTTTAAAAAAGTAGTGGACTTAGGAACATAGTGCAGTCTATGATGCATTGATTGTCAGAAAAGCAATGTGTATGTTCACTTGAGCCAAGGAAAGCTAGGATGTTCTGGCTGTAATTAGCAGTTATTGAGGAGAAAGATTCTGCTTTTCAAAACAGTTTGTTTGCAGTAGTTGAAATTTGATTAATGAAAATTATCCCATTATCATATTGTGGCTGTTTGGAAAAAGTGGCTTTCGTACAGCGGAATTCGTTTCAAAGTTACCTGGAAAGAACATTTAAGTATAAGCATGTGAGTCAAGCTGTCTCTTCCTGTGCAGACTGATTTTAATAGCCTCAGGTTCTGAGCTCTGCACAGAATGCTTCAGACCAAAAGCTCTACAGCTGTTTTAGTCCTTTTTCTCCTCAGCTTGTATATTCTGTGACAGCATAAGGTTTTTGGATCAAAGCTGAATTGCCTTTGACTGCCCTGAAACAGGGAGCAGAAGAACTTGAACCTTGAAATGAAATGAACTTGGATTTTCAGTGAAGGTGTTACAGTGAAGACTTAAGTTCTTGAGTCTGTCCCCAACTGTTGCAGTCTCACTTTGGTGTCTGCACTGAGTTTGTGACCTGGTGCCAAGTAATCCTCTCTTCAGGATAAAGTAATTACCCTGTCAGGTTTGTATTCTATAGCATTCACCTTTTTTGCTTTTTGTATTTATTACAATTAGATTTACATGTTTTAAACGTGTTGGGGGTTGCCTGAATTAGGAAAATGAGTTTTGATGGCTTAATGGAAGAAAAGGAAGTGAAGGACAACTGATTTATTGAAATTTCCAACCTGAAACCCCAGGGATGGGAGAAAGGGGGGCAAATTCTCAGAGATGGCACTCTGAAGGGGGAAATAGGGGACAAAATGTGTGATTTCAAATACCCTCAAAATCCTGACTGAGTGTTCTATTTTTTATATGATAGAAGATATGAGAAGTTGCCAACACTAGTGCTCTTTTAGAAACAGGATTTACAGAAGTAAAAAAGTTTTAGCTAACCTAAACTGTTTTCAGAGTAGTTAGTTTTTGGTTGTCTCAATCTGCATTTTATAGCACACCTGTTTCTTGGGTAAAAAACCCAGAAATGTCTTTCAGTGTTAGTAACACATGAATGAATGAAGCCACTGATAGTTACTGAAGGCACTTTTGCTGAAGTAGCCAAAATTAAATATTTTATTGGTGAAAGAGGATAGCAGCAGCTTTGATGTCTCAAACTCTTGCTGTTCCTTAAAGCTTTTCACACCAGCTACTCATCTCAGCTGGAGAAAACAGCACTTGGGAGTCAGAGAGCAAGTGTTCAGTGAAGAAGTTTATTCATGAGGGAAGAGTTTCATTGGTGTTGGAAGGCAAACACAGAAAAGTAAACACAGCCCACTGGATTACAACAGGTTAGTAAATACAAATGCTGTGACATTCCCATGGAGCTCTTTCTGTAGAGGCAACTGTTATGTGCAATTTTGTTATTTTATTATGATCCCATTTTTCTAAGTTCTATGCCTTTTTCCATTTTTAGTGTGCTTTACTTACAAAAGTTGTTTGAAGTTAGTGAATAATAACACTGAGAGACATCAAAGTTTCAGAAAAATGTGGAAAAGAGGTGTTAAAGTTTAGATGAATCAGTCATTATTAAGGTGTTTTGGGATCTGCTGGTTTGGATTCTAATGTGCATTCAGAACACCATCTTGTGGCCTAAGCTTCCAGCAATGTGTTGCAGTTGTGAACCATTTTCATACCTCTCACAACAGAGCTGAGAATTGAGATACCTCTAACTCCCGTGAGTGTTGTGGCAAAACTCCCACTGAGCTTTATAGAAGGGAGAGGAAGGGTCATTAGTGGCTTTTGGGAAGTGCAATGAGGTACTGATGAAATGATCTCTATTAATCTGAATTGCTTTTGTTCATTACACATGGAGCAATGGAGAGAGAATATAAATGAAGTATTTATTTAACATCAAGGTGCTAAATTTTAGGTGGCATTTTTGGCCTTTTGCTAGGGCATTGACATATCACCTTTTGTTCCTGTCAGCTTGTCTTTTAAAACTTTCTGTTGTTCCTTTTTATTCATGCAAAATTGTCAAATTGTAAACCCTTCCCTATTGACAAGATACACTTATGTCAGTAGTAAAAGTGTTGGCATGAAAGGCTAATCTAAAGTGGACAAGCATTTCTGAACTGTTCTAAAATCTCTTTTCTGACTGTTCACACCTCTGGGCTCACAGATAAATTCTAATCATTCATAGACAGCAACTTTAGTTCTTTTGCAGAGAAGTTGAGATTAGAGGGTTCTATTTTGTCATATACTCTCACTGTCTTTGAAGCATTTCACTGTAAGTGTTGTTTGAGAGTTCCGTAAGATGAAGAAAACCAGAATTGTTCCTCAAAGAAAAGGATAGTGCAGTTTTCAAGCATTGCCCTACCTGCCAAATTTCCTGTGACTATCTCTATATAAGATGATGTACAAGGACAAATGAAGGAGGTGAGGTGAAATATTTATAACTGAAATAATGCCAGCACACTTGCTTCTACCTGTACCAAACTCTGTCATGCATTAATAATTCAGCCTTAACTTCTTGTAAGAAATAGATCCAGATTTTTCTGTTCTTACCGTTTACTCACAGGCCTGATAGGTTGACTGGGAGGCCAGTCAAGCTAAGAGATAGATAGATAGATAGATAGATAGATAGATAGATAGATAGATAGATAGATAGATAGATAGATAGATAGATAGATGTCTAATGTTTTTATATATCATGCGAAATACATGGTGCTACATTTTGCCTTAACTGAAACATGAAAAGAAACAGTTTTGATTCATTCATATTTTCTTTTAGCAACACAATATTTATTTGATTTTCTCATTATGGTTAGCTCTTGTGACACTTCAAGCACTCCTTTACTATCCTTGTCTTCTTATTCTAGTGAGAAAAATACTTATTTTAGCAAGGCTACTTTCAATGCTTGATCATATGTGAATTGACAGAACATCCTACATCCTATTTCTATTCCTCTTATTCTGTGGATTTTTGCCTGTTCAACTTGCAGTAATTCCTTTGAAGATGTCACAATCTGTTCTATCAAAATTACTCACAGATCCTGTTGTTCAGGGATCGTTGAGATGATTGATTTCTATCGTCTCTCTTGTTAATGTGTGCTTAGGGAGTCCTTCATTTACAAAATAGACTTATTCAATTTTTGGTGAAATGTGATTATTACTCCTGCACAGAAGACACATGCTCCATCTAGATATGGCTTGCTTATTTTAAAGGAAATTGTATAAAAATAGGACGTCCCACCACAAAATGGCCACACAAATTGTATAAAAATAGGATGTCCCTCCACAAAGTATCCACACAAATTGTATAAAAATAGGATGTCTCTCTGCTTTGCTTTTAACCTTACAAACTAATTGCCTTTACCTTGTCATTTGAAGGACTGACAATTTCATGTACTGGACTGTTAATAACAGCTGGCAAGAAGTCCAGCTGGAAGAGAGGCAGACTGAAGCATGACTGATGGTTCAGGGTGCTGGAAACAGTGGAAAATTCACTGAGAAGTGTATTCCTGTCTCCATTGGCTCAGCTATGTGGCAGAAGTACAGTTAGAATAGTCTGGTTGTGGACTTCTGTATCAGAAGATTTTCATATTTGAAGGTATCAGATAGCTTGAACAACTGTAGTCTAAATCTAACTGATTTTATCTACAGCAGTTTTAGTCAACCCTTTTAAATAAGAATGTTGTTGACTTTTAAAAAAATATTAAAAGAAAAAGTTTTAAAACTTTTTCTTACTCAAATGTTCCTCTGATATTATTTTAGTTATAATGCCATTTCTTGGTAAGTCATCTGTACTGTGACTGAGTAGTGGTGGGCTGAGGATCTAAAGCTGAGGCAGGAAAATACAGAAAACAATTCTAAGTGTACTCCTGTCAGTGTTTGTTTCTGTCTCACTCCTCTAAGGGGTCTGCCATGGCAGTGGGCTGTGCCTGTTTGTGTAGTAGCTCATGAGGCTGAGCCCTGTGCCTGCGTCAGGAGCCTGCTACACTGTGAGCGTGTGGGAGAACATGAACTGAGGAATGCAGGGAGATCCTGGGAGCTGCTCTCTGCAAGAGATAACAGCTGTATCAGCTCTGCTGCTTGCACCTTGTGCAGTATCTCTTATTGAAGCTTTTGTAGTCTCAGTTGTACTTCTGGCTGCGACTGGGCATGTGAAAACACGTACCTTAGTGAATGAAACTAAATAAATGGATTGTATCATTCAATTTCAGGGGATTTATCCACCCTGTCTTGTAATTTTTACTGACATGAATATTTTTTGTTTACATGTTCTTAATTTGAATGGGATTACTTGTATTAGTGATAATGTGAGTAGCAGGTACAGGCTTAGTTCCTGTATTTGTCAGTGGTGTCAAAAGCAATAGAATATACAGTAATTTGGTTACTTTTTCAATTATAATCTGAAAATAAAGAGCTTTATTTTGGAGCTGTTGCTCTGAATAGCAAGTATTGGTATTTGTAATTGAATTCTGAGATAGAACTTTCCATATATTTGTAATGCAGAAACCTCTCTCATCATGTGAGATTCACTTGGCAGATGAATGGTCATCACTTAGTAACAATATTAAATCCTGCATTTCAAGAGTCAAAAGGACTGGAAGCTGCTTCTAGGGTAAAATATTTAATCTGTTTCATATCTCAAAATTCTATGGTGTGAAATTACTAGGTTGAGAAACATTTTGATAAATATTTGAGTACGTGCTGTGATTAATTTGTATTGGAATTATACTTTGAAGTAGAGTAATTCATGTTGGTAGGACACCTGATGAGGCAGACCTTGATCCTGAAAAAGACTCCAGGCAAACCTCCAATGAAAATTTAGCTGCTTTGAGCAATTTGCAGGACTCAGAGATAAAATTTGATATAGTGTGAATGGGTGGCAGGATGAAAATAAATCATGCTGCAGCTAGCCTGTTTTTCACAGCTACAGGTTTGGGGGGTTTGCTCTCTATTTTTTTTTTTTCTTTTCTCCTCCCCCCTTTTAATTTTTTTTGCTTACACAGCATGATTTTAAAAGATTTATTTAAATTTGGTTCATGTGCAACTTTTAGCCTTCATGTAATTAAACAGCAGATGTTGGGAAATGAATAATTTTGGCAAGTATTCTTTTTTCAATGTCCAAGACTTTTATTGCTGGATAAATACTATCCACTTTTATATAAAACTTTTTTTTTACATAGAACAAATGTCTCCTCAGTAAAAAAAAAAAGTGGGAAAATAAAAAACTTGCAATAGTTTGAATACCAGATAGATGTAGATCACACTGGTTTTTTTTGTATGCAGGGACATGCAGTGACCCTGACTCCAATCACAGCTTATTTGACAGAGAGGCAACAGTAGACAGTGAATGTAGTCCTGTTGTTTGCTCACAGTAAGTGATACTGCAGGAACTATCTCTCTGAAACACAGGATGCAAGAAGATTCTTGCTTTAAGGTACTCTGGACATTTTGGAATCTGAAATATCTGCTCCATAGCTAGCTTCCTTACTGGTCTGAGAAGGTGACTCAGGACTCTGCCAGTTCCCTGATCACTGGAAGTGTTCCAGATCACAGCAGCAGTTGGCTGACAATATATATATGAAATAAAATAATTCCATTTTTTTTCCCTTGAAATTACATAAAGGGTAATCACAGCTTGGACTTGAATAAAGACTTCATGTTCTGATTTACAGTAGGTATTTCTAATGTTCAGGTTTTTGCTTTGTAAACTGCTGGATTTACTTTAAAAGTAAATATAACAAACAGTGAAAACCTGCTGCTATCAATTGTACTAGAGATTGTAGCTATGTGAGAATTGGCTTGATGTTAGGAATGAAAAATTGGTACACAAATACCCAGGTTTGGACAACCTGCCTTTGGAGTTACAGGAAGAAGGAGGAAAAAAGGGACATATCTTTTAGATGACCAAAGAGTAACAGCAGAATTTAGTCCTTTAATCCTTTAGATTAAGATATAGATGAAGGAGCTGTGAATCTAAAAGCTCACTTGTTTTTCTTAGTTATATATCAGATGGTCTATAAAAACATGTTGCTTTTTTAGACAGAGTCCTTGTCTTGTAGCTGTAGCCACCCTGGCTGCTACTTATGACACAGAAAGACTGGGAAAGAAAAAGGAAATGATATATGAAATATTACAGAAATTGTGAAAATAGAGGTTTCTGCTGAATGAACAATAGGCAGTCTGGTAGAGTTAGATAATTGTCTTAGCATCATTAATAGCTTGAGTTAGAAGAGAGGATTTAGGAAATTGAAGTTGATATGTCCAAATACTGAAATGAAGAACAAGATTTGCATATTTTTGATCATACACTCATTCATTATTCAAGTTGCGTTTTCATCTGCAAAAGACGAGAGAAGACCACCATAGACTGCAATGATAAAAGCAAGGGCAAAATTTGACTGTGACTCAGGGGGAAATGACTAATCTTTCCTAATTTGTTCTGAATCTTGACATGCAGACCTTAAATACTCTAATTTATGTGAAAATGTCTTCTTTGGTCCCTCAGCTATTAAAAGTTGTAATAATGCAAGACCACAAAACCAGAAAAAGCTTTTAAAAGCTTATTCTTCTAAATAAGTGATTCTAAACTCAGATTATACCCACTAGACCCTGTATTTTCTGAGTTGCCAGGGAGTTGGCCACAAAACTCACATTAAAGTCAGTGGGAGTTGTGTGCTATGACTGCATGTAAACTCAGTAAATTTCTAAGGAAATAGCAATCGAAGTAGTGGTGGAAAATATAAAGTATCAGAGTAGATAATATATGAGTAAATGAGCCAAATATCCAGCAAAATGAAAAACATGATGGAAAAGAGAAGCTGGATGAAAAAGAGATGGTTGAATACATTGAGTTATGTAAGACTGTAAAGGAGAATTCGTAAGGTGTTGGGAAATAGAATTTCTTGTGAAGCTAAGGGAAAATGAAAGTAAGCCATCAGGCAGAATTGCTGTGAGGAACAGCTTCCTGCTGAGATAGAAGAGGTTTACTTTCAGCACTGTACAAATGCATCCCAACAAGTACAACAAACAAAAATAGATGCATCATAAAACCAAGAACAAGGAGAAGGAGTTTATGTAAGCATACAAACATACCACATGTAATGGAGAAGAGACAGAATAAAGGGAGGACTGTGGGGGGAAAAGGAAAGTAAGGGAGAAAACAGACATTGTACTGTGGTGGAGGAAGAAAGCAGACAGCTGATAGGATATGGCTGCCTGAGAAACATGGGAAGCATCTTCTCTCTCTGCTGAAGAGGGTGATGCTGATCAAAATAATTAGCACAAGGAGAAACTAAGTCGTCACAGTATGGATTTTTTATCCAGCATTTATGTTCAACAAAATAATTCACTAGTTCTGTAAAAAGTGTTCGGTATTACATACGACTTACTCTTATATAAATGTTGTAGATTCTCTAATTCATTAAGATTTCAAACATGTTAGCAAGTTTCAAAAGAAAGAGTGGGCCATTACTACATATATTCCTTTTAGTTCTATGAGATCCAAGTGCTTAAGACCCTTATAAAATCTCACCCAAATAAAAACGTAGAAAACCTTTCTCCTCAAAAGCTACTATTTAAAAATGATCTTCCACAGAGATAGGGGAATAAATGAAAAGTTGTTGATAAAAACCATCTTTGAAGCATTCAGGAGAGGGCAAGGTTTTACAATGGATTTACAATGGATATGGAAGAATGATAAAGTTAAATATCACTAAACAAAACTCAATGACTGTTCATACCCATGCAACTGTTGAATAGAAGAATGTAACTTTATGCATATGGTGAGTTTGGGCCATAATTTCAGACTAGAGGAAAACCAAAGTAATTGAAGACAAAGTACTTACTCTGCAGAGCTACACTGTAGATTGTATTGCCAAATGAAGGCACTCAGAACTTTTTAGATACAAGAAAATCATCTTCTTTCAAAGAAATTCAGAAAAAATGAAGTCAATGTAGCTGCTGCAGCAGGGATTAGATTTAAAAGCCCCATGAAAAGTTCCAATTTTTATGGATGCTCATAGAAGAACATATGAAGAGACATAAAAAATCAAGACATGAATTCTAACAGTAAATGGGCTGTATGCAAACCAGTTGAATTGTGAATTGATTATAGGTAACATACACCTTTCTTGACACATTTCATTTAAAAATTTAACTGCTACATTAAGCTGGCTTTATGCCTTGAAGAGCATATTTACAAGCAGTGCTTTACAGGTGGTCACAATTGGTGATTTAATACATGGGCAATCTTTGCAGCTGTGTGGCAAATCAGATGAGCAAATGGGATTTGGTGTCATTGAGGGATTGCATAAACTCCCCAAACTAATGAACTTTGTAGTGTGTGAAAGTAAAGGATAATGCTCTGAGTACAAAGCAAAAAAAGCTGCAAACCCCCTCAGAACAGCAGGACAACACAGGTAAAGGTTTTGAATAGATGCCAAACGCTAGAAGGTGTAACAGAGACAAATAAAATACACATATGCAAAATAATAAAGTACTGTAATATGGGCTGTCAGCGTGAGTGTAGTGAGTTCAAAATAGAACAAGTGAGTTAGCTTTTATGGTGTATTTAACCACAAACTGCCATAAACTGAGACTGCTGCTGGTAATACATATTCAAATGCAGCAAATATGTTATTGGGAAAAATTATACAAAATCACACAATAAACTTTTTGGTTGTATTTCTTGAATTTGTCCACTAAGCATCTACAGTTTGCCTTTTGCAGACTTGGCATCTGCAGAAGCAGTAGCTTCAGTGCCATTTCCCCCAGTATCATGGAAATAAATATGACTGTGTTTACACCGTGTATCCCTATCCATGGCAAGGGTTGGAACTAGATAATTAGTAAGGTTCCTTTCACCCCAGGCCATTCTATGATTCTGTGATAGTAAGAAGACTTATTTTGGACACAGACAAGCCAGACTGTCTCAGATTCAAGGTAGTTCACAATAGTTCCAGAAATGCCTCCTATAGCATGGGGTTTTTTTCCCAAGTGATGTTAACTGAAAGTACAACCAGATCAGAGAAACAAATATTTTTCTCATCTCAGTCTATTATCTGGGTTTGTGGAGAAACTATGACAGATGTCTGTCCAGTGCTTCAGGACAGCTGTTTTCATACATTCTGCCAGAATGGTTTCCTTAGAGCTTTGTACCCCTGGCTTCTTGGTCCATTGTTGCAGCTTAAGAGCTACAGAGAGTAATGTCAAAGAAACATCAATTCCCAGCCAGTGCCACTTGCAAGGCTGCAGTGCTGTCTCACAGTGCTGTGCCAGGGTATTCCTCACATCTAATGATTGCTATTCCAGTGTCTTGTGTTGTTTAGGAAATGGATAATGCAAGTACTTCATGCCTTCTTAAGTGGTATTTTTTAGGCATGTTGTCTGGTCTGATATCCAGTGGCACAAGATATGGGTGTTCCAGCAGCTGTACCAGTCACCATTCTCAACTGCCCCTCAGACGCCCTCCTATAAACTGAGCAAAGGTAACATTTATTCTAATAATTAGTTACAGAAATAAGGCAGATATTATTTTCTTATCTATTTATATATTTATATAAAGTTGCATTTCTTTTATGATAATGTTCTCTATTAATTCTAAAGTACATAGACTTTTCTATTATTTTATTTTTCTATATTTAATTTTTCATAACTTTATTAAATTAATTCCCATCATTCAGTGCTTAATAATCTCTTCCTCAACACCATTACTATTCACACAAAATGTTAGTCTTGCATTTGAGGAGGCGATAAAGACAACTGTAAACCAGGACTCTATGTATATTTCCTAATGCCATTCCTAATTTACTTTCCAAGAAAAAAACCCCAAACTGAACCACCACCACCACAAAAGCCCCCACAAACAAACAAACCCCCCCTACAATTAGTTAGCAGATTATTCTGTTATTTTAACAGAATAATGCCTGAGGAAAATACAGGTCTTAGAGTAAAATGTTTTAGAATAAATATACGGTTCTTTATTTATTGTTCAGTGAATTTTCTGTAAATTTGCTGATGTTTAGTAATCTACTGGAAAAGCCTGACACCAGTTCTAGCTTTTATCCCAATTTTTCTGTTGTTCTGTCAATGTTTGATGAGGAAATTACCTGCTACAAAGACATGTTTGAGAATCATTGACGGTGAGTAGGAAAAATTTCCAACGTCTTTCTAATTTAATTATTAATTTTTAAATTATTAATTTGCTTACATTTTATTATTTATTAAACTAATTAATCTAATATTTCTTAATTAGTACAGTTTAATGTGTTTTTCTCTAAAGAGATATGTTTTATTTCAACTGGGGTTTGAAATAAGTTTTAAGTAATTAGCTAGGAATTTTCAATTGTTTTCTATATTCTTTACAGCTTTATATGCAGTCTCAGGAACACAGTCATTTTCTTTGTCTGTTTTCTGGATTATACCATAAGTTCTCTCTTCCCATTGGACAGATGCTGTATTTTCCTAGGAACTTAGTTCCAAGGGCCTCTTTTTTTCTTCTGCTGTGCAGCGTTTTTAGTAATCTTACTGTTCTACACGTACATACTTACGTATTATATGATAACAAGAAGAGCAAATTTTTTCTGTTCATTTTCACACCTCTTTGATAGAAAGTAAATATCTTCTTCAAAGAAATATTAAGATGCTTGGAGCAGTGTCTTCGTTTTTACGCCTGCAATTGCTAGGATATAAGAGATGAAATTTTCTGTTCTCTGTTTTTAAAGTAATAAGTGTTTCTAAAGTAATCAGAAAGTAAGAAAACATATTTCCATGCAACTGAAATTAGTCAAACGATTTAGGAGAAAGCTGAACTGAAATCAAAATAAATCTGCAGCTGGTTTTTGCTGATCTTCTCAAAATGCTGCCATGGCTTTTGAAACATTTCCATACATTTTCAGGTTAGGCACTTCTTGCTTTCAAACAAAACCAAAATTAGAATTATTGAAGAAACCATGAGACAAGCAGGTTTTCCACAGTATTTTTAGCCTGATTGCAAGCAGATTTCGTGGGAATTTAATGATTTATTTCATTCTGAGATTCACTGTACCATTCAGAGAATTTGTTGTATTTTGCCAATCCTTCTAGCCAAAATGTAGGCCATGGAAATTTCTGAATTCTCTCTTTACTGATCAAGTTTGTAATGATATCAATTGCTTGTATGGAAATGAGACACTCATGAGTATGGAAGATCACTTCTCCCTGAATTAGGATTTTTAAAAGGAGATACTATAAAAAGGAACTTGACAGTGCAGTAATAGTAGCAGGAAACTGGGAGATTTTTAAAAAGCAGATGCTCTTGTGAACCAAAACACAACTTCTGGAGACTCTGAAATGTTCATGAGAAGTGTAAAAATACTTGAAATCTGAACACTTTTTCATTTCATTGAAATTCAAATTATATTAAACTTCCACTTTAAAATGAACATGCAGATGCTTAGAAGTCTTTTTTTTTCCTTTGCAACTAAATTACCTTCTGATGAAATTCAGTGAAAGCAAAACACTTAAACTTTAGACAAAAAGTTGACAGGCTTTATCCAGTTCTTTAGAATCCCAATAGAAAATAATTACAGCAGAGATTGCATAGATGTACAAGAAAGCTGACGTAGCCCGTGACATTTTGGTTCTATTTCCTGTCTCTAAAAGCTCAGATCTGCACATCTTTATATAAGCAATTAAAGGTATACTTTGACGTGCGTGAAAAATATGGAAATGTACTCATAAAGTTCTCATAGGATGCTTTTTGATTTTATAATTCAATGAGCATTGAATCATACTTGTAAGTGTACTCCTCATTGAATTTTTTTCCTCCTAATTTCTGCAGGGATCATGAGGAAGAAGAGAAAAATTTCTGGGACAAAGTTTGAAGAAACTTTTTCTCTTTAAGAAAAATATAAAGAAAGAGCATACAGCTATCTTGGCAGCTGCAGCAGAAATCAGATTTCACAATGCTCTTAGTGTCCAGATCTGCATGGGGACAAACCACACTGAGGTCTGATAAATCTCTCCTCTTCGTGAACCTCATGACTATACAACAACGTCTTCATTTGTGTTTATAGCCCAGTTTATAACAGTTTATACCTCTTCTAGTGTCATCCATGTTTGCTGCTGGTGTTTTGCCAAAGGAACCGTTCTGTACTGCCAGAAAAGCCACTGGGATTCCTAAACAGTAGCTAGACTTGTCTGCAGCCACATAAGCCCCATGCTTCCTAGGCTGTTTCACAAAGGTGGGAACGAAAGCATCTCTGTGCAGCACCTGAAACTCCTCTGTCACCCAATGTAACTTGTTTCAGAAAGCCTTTGGAGTTTTGCCCAGAGACAGAGATTTTGAATCTGAAGCTGCTACTTCTTTAGAAGTAGCACTGAGAGTGGACTTCGCATTTTATGTGCAATTTATATGATCATAAAATGGAAATCTCTTACCATAAATATTTTTGTTTGTTTAAGGTAAGAAGTGGATGTAATACATCTTATGAAAACACGCCAACGACAAGCAGTTTAAAATGGTCTTATGAGTTACAAGAGGCTTCTCAAGCATAGAACACATTTTTAGCACATCAGTCATCTGTAAGTATTGCTCAATATTTGTGTGGCCAAAGTTTAATTGGAATTGAAGCTGGCCAGAAATGTGGGGGACAATAAAAAGAGTTTTTAAAAATATATTAATGACAAAATACAGTGTGGAAATAACATCAGCCCATTACAGGATGAGGATGGTCACCTCACAAACAGGGACATGGACAAGGCAGAGGTATTTTATGTATTGTTTGCTTTTGTCTTTAACACAGATGATGGACTAAGGGGGTCTCAGTGTCCTGATCTGGAGGACCATGACTGCAAGAAGAATCAACTAACTCCCACTAAACCCTGAAACTGTGGGATACAATGCTCCAGCTGGATCCTTACAAATCTATGGGGCCTGATGTCATTCATCCAATAATCCTCAAGGAGCTTGCTGATGTCATTGCAAAACCCCTCTCAATGATTTTTGAGCAATCTTGGGAATCTGGAGAGGTCCCAGCTGATTGGAAGCTGGCAAATATTGTCCCAGTTTTCAAGAAGGGCAAGAAATAGGACCCTGGAAGCTACAGGCCTGTTGGTGTCACTTCAGTGCCTGGTAAAGTTATGGAGAAGATTCTTCTGGGAGGTACTGAAAAACACCTGAAAGACAATGCAGTCATTGGTCACAGCCAGCACAGCTTCATGAGGGGAAAATCGTACTTATCAAACCTGGTTTCCTTTTATGAACAAAGAAGGAAGGAATCTGTTTAAAGATATTTCTGATAACCTTAGAAAGAATAAGAGTTTTTCTTACTCTTCTCATACTGCAAATTTAACTGCATTTGAAATCTGTGCCAGAGGCTGTGGAAGACCATGCTGCAAAGCAAAATGAATACATGATTTGGAGAGTTTTGACAAAAAACTGATATCTGCCTCTGACTTGGCAGAATGCAGATCTTTCTGACCATAATGAACAGGCAGGGAGAACTTGCTTAAAATATGAATGAGAGGATCAGAATATTCAAGCATAATGTGCAACTGGATCTTGTATAGAGTGAAATAAACACTTTGTTTGTCAAGAAAAGATGGCAGAAATCCTTTCTTCTATCCATTGATTAAAAAACCCAAAATCCTATGAATTACAAGTCGAGAAACAGTGGAAAAGATTTGCCAGATAGTCTACATTATACTAGATGCAGTACATATTTTGTTCTGGGAGTAGCTGTTGTCACTAAATAGGTGTAAATACTTCTAGGAAAGCCAGGATTAAGTAAAAGCTAGAACTGAGTTTAAACATTTACACTTGCTGATGGAAATCTAACTCCAAAGGGAAATAGTTTTCTGTAACTAGATCCAGATGTACTTGTAAAAGTTACAATGAAAAGGTAATTATGTTGTAAATAGTGGGAATGCTTTTCTTCATCAAAGTGAGAGTTTCTTTATTCCTGGACTCAGTTAGCTGGAATGAGAAATACACACTGGGAAGAGCAATTCTAAACCCCTGTTAGTGATTCCCTAAATTACTCTTTCCAGGACAATCAGTATTTGCTTCAGACAGATCCTCTTTCTGATGAATGGAAACTCTACACTGAATACATAGAACACATGATTGTAGATGGGCTGTTCAAAGCTATCAAGTGTTTTCTTCAGTATCTGAATGAAAACACTGAGGCAACATTTAAATCCACTCCTCTATTTGAAGTGCAGCTTTTTCTTAATAGCAGTGAAATAACTTTTAAACCTTCTTTGGACTTAATGTCAATGGCAATTTCTGTGATATTATGGGAGAGACTAATCAAAACCAGCTATGATGCTGCATCATCTGTAGACAGATTGTCAAATACTTTGGAAAAGACCCTTTTTAGTTATTCTTACTATTGACGCTTTTCCTTTTTTTTCTTTTTTTCTTTTTTAATGTCACAATTTACCTTTCCTCTAGGCATTTGAATGTAGCAGTTTTCCCAGCTGACTCACCTCTATCTAATGGCTTATTCCAGGAAGGCTAATATCTCAAGAGAGGCTGTGAGGACTTTTCCCATCTGTTCCTGGTGAGCTGTCATATTCTACTCTCCTTAACCTCTGCTTCTCTTGTTTTATGGATGTATCCAGTCATTTCCACATCTTTTTAAAATTATATTGGTGAACTTATTTTTAACTTCTGCTGGTTCACTTGCCCAATTGAGAGTGCCTTTCTAATACTGAAATCTGCAGCTGGATGGACTCTCTTCAAAGCTGGTTCATGGATTGGCCTTTTACTTTCACTTGTGCATTGTGCACAGGCAGTCACTGGCTTTTCAGTGCCTGTTGTACTGAGCATTTGGTGCCAAATGACTTCCACATATTTCAGGCCGGGCTTTTCTCAAGAAATGCTGGTTGCTTTGTGACTATAGGTTGAATGTTTGCTTTCTTAGTTACTACTTCTCATCAGGACACCTGATACTGTTTCTGCTCCCAGATCTGCAAGTATAGCTGAGGTATGTATCTGCAATAATTTTCTTCTGTATATGATGTGAGGTTATGTCCACAGGTAGCTGACAAAAGTTCTTAGTGAATTACAGTGAAATAATTTTGCTAGAAATTTAATGTAAATGCAAGATTTTGTGCAAGAGTATTTTTGCCAAACTAGCAGGACATGCAAAAGTGTTTGTGTAATTTCTTTCTTTTGCAATTTTTTTTAATATGTGATTGAAACAAATATCAATAAATATATTTAGACAGGACCACAGTTTACACAGGCAAAAATAGATTAAATATAAATTGGTTACACTGTCCAATAGTCAAAAGGAAACAAAGGACAAAGTTGGACACAGTATTGCAATTTTTGGAACCCTACTGAAAAGTGACACTGATGGTCATAAGGATCTAAATCCCAGTTCATCTCACTGGCAAGTGCTGTAAGTTAAATCTGCATGTTGGAGGATGTGAGTAACAACAAGTGCACTGTTTTGCCTCTAGCTGATGACAGTAGGTACCTGGATTTTTGATATTAGTGTGAGGCATGAAACAGAAATTATAATACTTGAGAAACATGTATCCAAGCAGTCATTTCCTATTAAGGTGTTTCAGGGAACAGACAGAAAACCTGCTGCTAACTGAAAAGTTATAATTGTCATTGCCATCAGTGCAATATATTGGGTCTTGGCATGTGACTTAACTTTAAGGATGTCTTTTCTTTCTTGAATTTAATCTTTGCTCCTACTACTTTTTCTCTTTAGGATGTTCCTTTAGCATGATATATACCAGATGGATAACCTGAAAGAAAAAAGTCAAGTAACTATGAGGAAGAGGGACTTGGTCACTGTCTATGTTCTGGAACAACACTTACACAAAAAGTGGCACTCAATGGATTGATGATAAAATTGGATGTGTGAAGCAGTTTCTGATCAGTGGATAATTTCTTAGTAAAGTGAAGCTGGAGTTTTCTTAAAGTTCTGAGAGTCCAAAATGTTCATGAGACTTACTGTATTCTACAGAACAGGTATTTCCATTCTTGCAGAGGTCTCTTTGCTTTCATTTCCTGTGCCTATTAATGAAATATAAATAATTCTACTATTTTGTTGTCTTGTCTAAAATCTATTGTTCATCATGTTTCTTTCTTCTTTTTGCCTTCTTTTTAGGACCAATATGCTACATAAGTTAATGACTCTTCAAATCAGAAGAATTTTTAATAGTTGTTTCAGATCAAGTTGACCATAAGCTTTTTAAATTTAATTGGTGAATTTAATTGAAAAGGGGACTCAAACTTTAAGGAAAACATCTCAGGTTTAGTCAAGCTTCTCTAGTTTCTGGTTAATAGATACATTTTATCTATACATCCATAAGCACAAGTAAACATATATAAGCATAATATGTAATCCCCCTCTTTACATATGTGTATATATATGACAAGGAATGATCTCTTTAAGTCCCTTCCATCCCTTTAAGCCATGAGACAACAGAGATATTTTGCAGATGTTTTCTGGATATTTTTGACCCATTCTCTGGGAGAAGAACTCTTTGAAATTAGTAGCAATCCTGGACTCTTTTAAAAGACGTATGTGGGTCACAGTGCTGTACCCATCCCCTCAAATCCCCATCCAAACTATTTCTTGCTGTCAGACAGCAAGTCCCTGGCCCTGAATCTGCAGCACTGAGAACCTCAATAGGATTATTACTTGAACCACATGCAGTGGGTGCAGAAAGGGAAGAGATGGTCAAGAGTAAATGACTCCATGATACTTCTCAAGAATAACTTGTCACTCATGTGAAATGCATTTCTCTCTTGCTGAAAAAGAGGGGGGAAAAGGAGCCCACCAACTAACCCCCTTAACACCATGGTTCTGTGTTTTATTTGATTGAATTTACTTGTTCATTTTTTTGTGTTTGGTTTGCTTTAAGTTTTCGGGTGTTCTGTGATAACTACCTCAGCATTTTTTTACATTACATGTTGCTGAATAGAGAAACTCACTTATGAAACAAGAGACAGGCTGGTTAAGAAAGGGTGAGGAGGAGAGTACACAGCTCTGGGGGAAGTGAGACACCCATAGAATGGTAAAGGTTGGGAAAGTCCCCCAAGATCATGAAGTCCAACCTTGACCCAATACCTCCATGCTCATTAAATCTTATGGTGAAGTGCATGTCTACTTGTTTTTTGAACATTTTCAGGGATGGTGACTCTACTACTTCCCTGGGGAGTCTGTTTCAATGCTTAGCCACTCCTTCAGTGATCCAATGTCTATGCAGGACAGAGAATCCATGGATTGCATTTTCAAAGTCTTAAAACTGACCTCTTGAGAACTTGTGGATAGCAGCTGGGAGAACTGGGGCTGAGAATCCCATGGAAAACTACAGGTAAGGATTCAACATAACAGCTCTAAAACTTTGGTTCATACTTAATATAAGAACATGTATAAAAAACTTAAGTACATTTGGTTTTGGGGTTTTTTAGAACACTTTACCCTGGACACTTTGACTGAATGTATTTTTAAAAATATAATGATGTTTGCTGTCTGTTCCCAGTTCAAAGGAAAATGTTCTGTTTACTTAGTTGTGTCCAAAATAAGAGCATTGTACATTTTTCTTAGTGTTCTCAAGTTTCATTCAAGAGACTTAATAAGAAGTGTTTATCAATGTTGTACCAGCATTGTCCTCCTAGAAATCAATTAAAATGTTTAGAGCAAAAACTTGTTTTTTGGTGGAAGGCAGTGTTTTCACCTAAATAGTCATGTACTAAAGGCATTTTTGATGTGAGATTTTAACTATGGATCTCCTTTATTAATGGAACATAGATTTCAAGGCCAGACAGGACCATTAGTTTACATGGCCTGCCTTTCACAGAATAGGACTTGCATATTGCACAAATATGCCCTAGAATGCCCACCTAAAAGTTTTTACTATTATTTTTATGTTTGTTCTTTCATTTCAGTCAATCATGAAATGCAGTCAAAAATGTAACGTTTGCTCCTCTCCAACCCTTGGGGCTAAGAGCAGAGCTGAGGGATACAGAGGGATCACATGGCTCAAACAGCCGAAGACTCTTGGTCGGGGGTTCAGCACAGCATGTGAGATATAGTGGACTTAATCCTCTGTCTGATTTACAGCACAACCTTGGTCTTGCTGCTCACTCACATTCCAGATGAATGCATGGAACATGGTGAAATCCACTGTTGCATTTTGATATAAACAAGTTTTATATAAAACCTGTTGAAAGGTTGGTTCTGTCTACTGCCCTGCTGGGACAAAAATAATTTTTGAGACATGAACATTTCTGGTTAAATGAATGTTCTTTTTCCAGATGATCTGAGCTAAAAAACTCATGGGTAGCATGTGATTTTGATTTGGCAAACAAGTACTGAAAATTTCTCAATTCACCTCTGCCCAAAATTAAAAGGTTTTTCTGTGCATAACCCGTAAATTCCTTTAATTCCTTAAATTCCTTTACTGTAAGAATCTACAGAGTAATCTTAACCTTGCAGGATTAGGGCATCCCCTTTTTCTGTGCAGATAGGTCAGGTAACTAGCAACTTAATCACTTTGCAGGTATGCCAACTATCAGTGTCCTGAGTGCACTAACAATGGCCAGCCTGCTCCTCTGCACTCGCAGGGGACTCCACAGGAGCTCCTCCCTGTGGCCTCACTTTCTCTGAGGTACAGAGTGTTCCTGCCTTGCGGCCTCTCCTCAGCCCTGCCCCTTTGGGTGCTCGGAGCTGGCTCTGGAGCCGTGCTCCAGGTGTGGGGCTGTGTCATGGGATGGACCCCATGGCTGTGTCCTCTTGCTTGCCCTTCTCTGTGTCTCTCTCACCACTCCTGGCTGTACCTGCTGGTGGAACCCAGGGTCTGTTCCACTGCTGCCTGTGTCTGGGGCTATGGATGCCCCCAGTTACAAACACCTGGCACTGCTGCTGTGCTAAAGGCCCTCTGGGACTGGGCCCTTGCTTGATGAGGGTGTTGTCTGCTGGGGTAACTTTCTCCACCTGACACACCTTCCCTTGGGAAGCAGCTAGCCCTTGCTGCTCCATGATGAGTATGTGCCTGCTTGCACACAGAGGGACAGAAATGGTGCAGAGATGGTCATGTGAATTGGAGGTAATGCTCTTGGAAACTTGAACCATGCTCTTTAGTGTAACTTTAATTAGAGAAGTGTTGACAGACCAAAAATTGAAGCAGTAACAACAGCACCATTATAAATGTTTGATTTTTTTCAGCATGTAAAATATTGATTCTTTATGAATCAGAGTTTTGCTATCCATCTGATTTTTCCAAGTGACTAAATGTGTTTCAGTAGTTACTTTTTCCCTAGCATCATTTGCAGGAAATGTAAATGCTTTCACAGCATATGAAAATGGGGAATCTTTCCCAATAATTTCTTTACTATTCATTTCTTATCTGTCATGTCTCTTAATGCAGCTGAAAAATAAACTTCACCTGCATGGAACTATCCACTTTAAAGTACAATTTATAGACAGGTATTTCATTGTGTTCTTATTTACACATTGTCAGAGGATTGCTAGTGTTTATTAAACTTCTAGCCACTTTCTTCAAATAGTGATGGGAAACCTTTCTGAGCAATATAACTTGCAAGGAGGTAATGAGGTTCAGCTGTGTCACGGGATTGTGAAATTTAGCTGAATGAGTTTCATAGTAAACACAGATGTTTGCAAAATCCCCATCTAACTTTTGTCTAAACAACATCAAGGGAAAAAATATTTATCCTTGTGTATCTTTGCCTTTAAATTATTGTGTCTAATTACACTGCTGTGAGTGAGTCCATGTCCATATTCAACTAGACTTGTGGCTGACTTTTTGTCAGCAACAGGTATAACCTGTAGAGCAGATGAGCCTTTGGGATGTCTAACAGGAATGTAAGGAATATGACTCTGTTTTTTGGACTAGACTGGGTTCAAGTACACCCTTGTTAAGTGCTAAGCAGGTTAAGCAAAACAGCTTGACATGTTTGGGGCTTACTAAGACATTCAGTTGTCACTATGTGTATTTTTGTGCCTTTCTAATGAGTGGGCCAAAATAATCTGTTTCTCAAAGTATTTTATCATGTGTTGCATTAGCTATTTTTTTATGTTGCTGAGGATTATTTCAAAATTTAATATACGTAAACATGTTCTAACTAGAAAATGCAGGATGTTGTAAAGAATTTTAATCTTTCCCATGAACTGCACTTAGAAGTTACTCTGCATAAAGAGTCCGTCTTTGTCACTAACTAAGAACACTAGGAAAGGAGTGACACAAACTCAACTATTATTTTTCAAAAAAAGGGAAAAAGCAGGGAAAATTGAGGAGAATTAAAGTATGTATGTTTGTGTGTGAGGGTTGTTGGCTCTGCAAACTGACAAACAATATTTGCTTGTAAAATTTTGTTTGTGGTTAGGAATTACCTGAAACGTGGAAGAATCTTAAAAAGATTGACTTCACTGTAAAGCATGAAGCGGTACCTCTACAGTCCAAGGAAGTGTTGGTTATCAGGAGAAAATGTTTACTTTTGGAGGTGAGATCGGTTCTGTGCTCTGAACCAAATGATTTTTCATTTTTTGTTCTGACAACAAGGTGGTGGCAAGCTTCACTGAACTGAGAAATTGTAAACTCCTAGAAAAGGCTGTCTAAAGATAACAATTCAATGTTTCTGCATAATGTATTCTGAATTAATCTGATAATTTAAAGACCACTCCACCAAAATGGGAGTGATGCTTGTGTCGTCTTTACCTTCAATTATGTCTAATCTGTTTCTAATTTAAACATGATAATGCTGTTATCAGATCAAATATAGATTTTAAATGTTTTATTCCTCTCCATTGGGAATGTTTTAGATTTATGTGGGCTTTTAAATGTATGTGGGCAGTACTGACTGAGTCTAATATAAGTTTTAGGTAAATTTAAAGGAAATAACAGTGCTTAAAAGTGAAATGTCTCATAGTTCATGAGATGGAACATATTTAATAAATGGCAGCTGAGGAAAAGTTAGGGAACAGTCTCCATGGATTACCTGCTTAATCTCTAAGGTACCCTAATTCAATAAGTAAGTTGTATCTTTCAGGTGAAACAGCATGGGTTTAGAAAAAGGTATAAAAACAAAAGTGCCCTTTAAGCTTGCTACTCAAGTATTTTCCAGGATATGGGTAAGTTAGGAATAACCATGATTTTATGAACTGTTATGATATAGCTGTCACTGTCAATATCTTGGAGTACCAATCAGAATTTACAGTCAAAATAAAAACTGCATCAACATTATTTATCAAGGTATATTCTCAAGTATTCCACACTGTGATAACAAAAAATGTAACAAAAAGAGCTTTCCCAACTAGACATACATTTTGGAGAAAGTGTAGCTAATCTGAGAACATTGCATTTTGAATGTCCTTTTTCATGATCTCTACACTGAGGAATATTCACAACTCTGAAATAAAACAGCTGATAAATTATGTAAAAGAGGATTTTTTTCTCTTCCATGATCAAGAACTAAATTAAGAATCCACCTGTATTCTTTGAAAATTCAGTTGATGAAACATTGAAATGATTCTAGAATATATTCTGATTGCAGACTGATTATGAACTTTGGTCTCAAGTTAGAAGTCATTTCTTTATTTGGGCTTTCTCCTCGTCCTTTGATTTGTCAATGGAGTGTTGTTTGGGCATGTGGGGCTCAGTGACTGCCAAACTGATAAAAATATGGGGCAAGATGGTGATGCGTGTGGTGTGATCCCCCTTTTTGCTTACTTATTTTGGGTTTTTAGGTAGGTTTGAGTTGGTACAATCATTCAATCATTCAGTTTTGTGTACTCTGCTAACTTGCTGAGGCTGCACTCAATCTCGCTGTCTGTGCCACTGATAAAGACACTAAAACCGCCCGTCCCCAGACAGGGCCCTGAGGGACACCCCTCACCCCCAGCCTCCACATGGCTGTAGAGTGACCATAACCCGCTGTGCCGATGCAGCCCGTTCCTTACCCACTGAGTAGCCCACCCTTCCCTTCCACGTCCATTTCCAGTTAGGAGATGAGGATGTGCTGTGAGACTGTGTGTTGGTAGGTGACATTTTGTCTTCCCTCAGAGAAGGCCGCCATATTGCTCAGGCACAGTTTGTCCTTACTGAAGCCGTGCTGGCTGTCTCAGATCATCAACTTGTCTTGTACCTGTTGTTTTATTGTAATTTTCACCTTGCTTAGGCTTACAAAAGCTGTAATGGACACAAGTATGGAAGGGAACTCTTTATAGAAAGAATCTCGATTTCAGCATCATTCTTGTGATTTCCAAAAAATAATCCTAAATCCCACTTGAGGAAGACTACTACCACTTGGCCTTGAAAAGCAATGGTATGAGAAAATGTCAAATTATTCTGAATGACTTTACACTTTTATGTGGAAAACAGCAATGCTGAATAAGAAAAATAAATGCCACGAGGATACCAGTAGCTGGTAATCCAGGAGCCTGACTCCTTAGCTGTCAGATATTTCCTCTGATTTTTGACTGTATTTATTAACAGTCATATAATAGACTCTATCTGCTGTAAACTTACTTTTATCCCTTTACTTATGCAAAAGATTCATGCATTTGCATACCTAATGAGGATCCAATCATGAACAAAAATAACTGAGAACAGGAGTTGCTTGTTCAAATTTGTGCATAGATAACTTTTGCAGCCTAATCTGGGTGCTTTTGAATGACAAACTCAGGTTATAAAATTATATATGTATTCTTGGAGAACAAAGGTAGTTTTTAGCATTTTATTTATAATAAAACAGCATAAAATTATATTAATTTATATTATGGCTGTAGTTCTCTTTTTGTGTTGCTGCCTTACATCTGTCCTCCAGTGCTAACAATACAAATTGGTTTGCTCCTTTATTTACCTGGGAAAAGCTATTTTGGCTGGTTTGCTCAGCAATGGTCTCATTCATTGCAGTGTTAAACAGCAAAGTGGATACCTAACTGTGACATACTGAGGCTAGCAATTTGCTGTGTGGATAGAAATGAAAAAAATTCAAAAGAAGAATAACTTTCTCAAATTTTATCCTAATATCTTGTGTAATTCAAGTAGGTCCAAGAAGTTCATTTCCACAGGGCTAAATGGAACTATTAACCTCTAATTAAACAAATGAACTAATAAAAAGCCCACTTGGGACCCCCAAATGCAGAATTGTTTCAAACAAGTTGCTTAATGTTTATAATTCTCTCAAGATGTCCTCCTCTTATTCCTTAATGCATTTGAAATATTCTCACTTGTCTGCCACTTCTGTTGTTAGACTGCAGAACAAGCTGTCCAGATGAGCGATTATCTGCTTTGCCTTACTTTTATATTAATTTGCAGGCTTCGTGATTTTAAAAGTGTGTGTGTGAGACTACAGGTATATGTCTAAATACATATATGCTTATACATTTGTTGATAGTGGCATAATTGACAAGTCCAGCAATTTTCTGTGAAGCGTTGACAGTGAGCAGACCTTTGTTTGCACAGAAAAAAATCCCGTCATCAGTACATTGCAGAGGCCTGGCACTCACAGTCCCCTATTAGCTTTGTGCATTACTGACCTCCACAGGCATTGCAGGGGAAAACACAGCAGGGAGAGACGCAGGTCGGTACAGAAGTGTTACTGCTTTTGCAGGCAAGTACTGTGTATTTCATCATTGTCTTACACCATTTTTGCTTATAAGGGTTGGCTGTTGTTTCTGGTAAAATTATTGGTCCATAAGAATTTTTTTCTTATTTCAATCTAAGGGTCAGTGGTAAAGAGCACTGTCAAGTTCCACTGGGTCCATGTCACACTATACTTCAAATTCAAGTGAAGCTGTGATCATGTCAGAGTTCTCTGGGTGCCACTGCATCCAGATCAACACACAATTGTGTGCATTATTCTTCCTCATTGGTTCATGCCAAGTTTGTCTGTGTATATGAAACCGAGATTTGGAGATGTGATGAAATGTGAGTAGAACCCCTTCCTGTCTCATTCCAACAGCTGGATTTAATATGCTTAGTTCCTGTTTGCATAGAATTTATTAATAATTAATACAAGTGGTGTGATACTCGTTCATGCATGTGTGTTTATGTGTTGAATACAAAAAGGCTCTTCCTTATCTATTAACACCTCTAAAAGTAAAGTGAAGGGAGTCAATATCTTCTTAACATCCAGATTTAGACTACAGGAACTACAGGAAATCCTTGAAGCAGAGGGGAATGTTTGAGTTTGAATAGGCATCCAGAGAATTTTTTAATGTTTAAAATTCTTTGATTATCTTAAAATATAAATCTATTGGCTAGGTAATTTAAAAAAATAGAACAGGTCTAGAGTCTTAGTGAATTTCTTGATACTTCTCTAACAGCAATTATGCTGATTTCTAAATTTTAAATTTTTTTGTATGTTAAGGATGGTTTCATGGTGACCGGGGGCCATCAGGTGTAGAATCCAGCTTACCATGACCGTGGACACTGGGCATCAATTCTGTTTGGTAACAGGCTGTAGCACTGCCCAGAGACACCTTTTTATACAGTGGAACCCTGAAGACGTGGCCTGGCTGTTGAAAGATTCCCACAAGTTTGTAAATATGTTATTAGAACTGTAGCTCATTTACACTAATACTGATTGAGAGCATAAAAATCTTCATGGGGCAACACACAGACAAATCTTTAAAATTAAATTTTCAGAGCAGAATTGCCATTTTTTCTTGGACAAAATGAGGAAATCAAGTTAATGGTCTGACTCTGTGCTCTTCATCTTTTATTTCAAAGAAATAAATAGAATCCATGCTTGTATGACTGCATGAACCTAGTTAAGCAAGCTTTAGATGAGCTCTTATTTGTTTATGGCACTAAAGCCACATAACCATGGCTTATCAGCAACGAAGTAATACAGACATAAGCTGTGATTAAAAAAAAAATAAAGCAAAATAGTGTAGATACAGTATTGTGTAGCAGGCTTGAAGTGACTGCAGAGTATTTCATTTTCCAGGGCATGCTACTGTCATGTGTTGCTGCAAGTGTATGGCTTGATTCCCCAGCTCAGTTCTTGAATGGTCAGAATCAGGAAACACCACAGAGTTATGGGGATATGGCATAAACAAAACAGGCTGTGGGTATGCATCATGCTTAGCACATATGCAGAATGAATATTTGAGGAAGGAACTTTGAAATAAGGCTGTTTGGGTTTTTGCTCAAGTTGTCTGAACCTATGAACTTTCCTCAAGTGGTCTAAGAAAGAATCTGAAATTATTTTGTCTGTGAACTGAACATTACAAACTGAAGTCTTAGACTTCTGACTTAGTTTAACTCACTTGCATAAAAAAGCACTAGTAGTTTATTATCATAACCCTCCTTTGGATGGAAATGCATTAGTGGTGTCTGGACAAATAAGGAATGAAGAGTAGTGAGAAGAAAAAGCCTCACACAGTACCATGTGAACCTTCAGTGTCTGCCTCAATTTGTACCTTTTCAGTATCTGACAGTGAATGATAACATTATTGCAACGGTATTTACTGGCACTGCTGGAGTATGGGGTCTGTCATTTTTTTTCTATTCTGAATTGTTGTGCATGGCTTTAAAAAGTGCCAAAGGCTGAAATGTGTTTCAGAGGTCGTCAAGGAGGAAACAAAGTGGTTTTTCACTACTTTTTATGAAATTTGGCAAATCAATTTGAAGCTGGAGGAGTTCCAAACCTAAATGCACGTTATTATGGATTCAGATGTATAAGATGGTTCCTGGTGGGGATAAGTTTGTCATAGTGTCTTTCAGGAAATTACACAACTGTCTTTCGTTTTCTTCTATATTTCTTTAGCCTAAAGAAAGGAGGTTTCAAAATGGCCATTTAATAATCCTCTAGAAGAATAACCTTTGCAGCAGTCCTATTTTATAACATAAGAACTATGAAAACCTGGCCTTGGATGGATTATAACAGAATCCTGTCTATTGACTTATATTTTATGATTAAGTCACTAATCTGGCATCCAGCTTTACTTGCATTTGTTCAGAATGACAGGAGTTCCTTTCAGTGGTCATCACAGATTTCTCCTTTCATCAGCTTTTCCTCAGAGGTAATTGCAGCAGTACACAAGCCATTCAGTCTCCAAAAGAAGACAAAATTTATTTTAATGTCCATGAGTGCACAGTTACCTCAGAGATGAAGTTATTGTTGTGGAAGAATAGGAAAAGCTCCTTCTGCTCTGATGAAACAGAGTGCCTGACAAGATTAGGAAGCAACAGATCTTCCTGGTTTATTTATTGATTTATTTTTACATGAGGAAAACATTGTTCAGTTTTTAAAAAGAAGTTGATTTAAGCTTGAACCTATTTTACGGAACCCAAATCTTTTGTAAAGCTTATTTCTAAATATCTTCTATTTGTTTTAGTATCTTGTACCATAGTGATTTTGCCACTGCAATGGAATTGCAGTTACTGTAAATGGGAGTGTTGCAGCTAACTGGTTTTTGTTGATGAGAAATTTTAATACTCATTCAATTCAATGAATTGAATCACTAGTCCCAAGGCAAGAACATGTTTCTGCATGTTAGGGGGACTTTTTTTTTTTACATTCTAGTCCACTGACTTACCTGTGGAAGATACTTACAATTCTGGTTATAGATAATCTTTGAGTATCTCCTAGAGCTGTTTGCATTGTGGAGTAATTTCTCAGGAATAGTCACTTCATACCAGTGTAGAGCACCCAGACACTGGGTTGCTGAGAGTAGCTGTAATGCAACCTTGTTTACTGAATACATATTCCAGGTGATTTTTTCTGGAGAAGTTCAAGAGAGAACTTTCGGGATTTCTTTTTTCCACTAATATTATTTCCATTAAAAGATCCAGTTTTATTTGGAGTCCTTGCTTATACTAAAGCAGGTAAATAATGTATACTTTTCTTTAAGTTTCATTGAGTATCAAACATTTACCTAAGTGAATTTTCTTTGAGAATCTTGAGACAAATTCAGCCAATGCATTATGACTGTAAGAGAGGTACCTGCTTATCTCAGGTTTGAAATTTAGTTTTTTCTTTTTTTGTTACTTGCACACCTCTCATCAATTAATGCTACCAAAAAGACATTGAATAAGAAGTGAACTGATTCCTAGTTGTGGTATTCTAATGCTTTAGAAATGTGTTTTAACTTTGAAATCAGGCGAAAAAAAAAATCAAGCCATAAAGCTGATTCTATAACAAATAGAATTCTAGCACAAAGGATAAAAATCCTCTTAGATTACTTTTCAGCATCAGTAGGTTTTAAATGTTGAAACTTACATTTTTGCATTTTTATACCATACATATTCATAAATATTCACCTGCTGATGAGTTGGAAACCATGGGCACTGCTTAGAATGTAGTAGGAGCTGTTTGTTTATTTTTAAAATGTTATAGACAAGTATTAAAGATTGGATGAAAACCCCATGGAAACAAAAAAATGATGAGCACATGGAGATGGAGCTCAGAAGATTTGCAAATGTGATCATTTCCCTAATGAACAGTGTTTCACTACTTGAAATAATCTCTCATGTTCTGAGTAGTCTGCATTATGTAGGAGCCTGTAGCTTGTTAAATTCCCTTCATTAGAGGGTTTTTGAACTCAAAGGATTTAAAAAATTGGGGAAACAAGTATTACAGGATTGAACTCCCAAATCTCAAAGTACTTCTGAAAATATCCCTGAGTTTATTTTTTCTTCCATAACCAGCAAATTACCCAGCTGGCTTTCACACAAGATTCAGAAGTCAAATTCCAAAATGCAGTCACTACCCTGCTTGCTTCTTTACTGCTTCTGTAATTTTGCTCACGAAGGTCTGTTGTTTAAGAAATAAAGACTTGTCAAAGCACAAGGACATGGGATATGTGCCTTTCAATCAAGGATTAAGCATCTGAAAAGAGCTGAAGTTTAAGAAATTAAAACTTCTTGTAATTCAGAACCCAGCAATTATGGGTACAATAGTCTTTGTGTTCTGGATTTACAGAATTTGGGGTAACTTTATTCCTGAAATGTTTGTGCCTTATTTCTAAATCAAAGTTTGTCAGGTGGATAACACATGGAGGACTTTTTCATTGTTCAGTGGCACAGAGGAGCTGTGAGATAGATATGTGTAGCTAAAGCAGTAGGAGAAATGGCAGTAGAAAGAGATAGATGCACCCAATGGTGAATGTAACGTAACATCCTAGGAGTGACTTATAGGAATAAATATCTTCTGGACACATAACAATCCAGAATCTGTTAGATGTCTCTCTATTCATACCCTACTTTAAAAACTGAATTATGAAATAAACCCCCAATGTTTCGAGGATATGAATGATCAGGAGGTGAAGGAACTGCTAACTCAGAAGAAACAAGTGTAGAAGGTAATAATTCTCATTCTTTCCTATCTTAAAAGTTTCTGCATGTATTGGGGACTTTTATGAACTTAAACATACCATTGATCAGTTCTCCAAATGTTGCAAACCAATCCAGGTAGATGAAAACTTCACTTTGGTTTGGGGCAGAAGGATGAGGTGATTGAGTATTTAAACTGTTTGTACAATATGGGGTAACATCAAAGTGGAATTGAAGAATGTCTCAGCTGGGGCACCTTCTAAAGGCCTGTGAGACAATGGCTGAGATCTCTCAGGGAAGAAAAACTGAATGGGAGCCTATCATGTTCTTTTGATTGAATGTAACTCTTTGAGTACCAACTGTTCGAACAAAAACTGTCTACTGAATTTTACACAAACTTTTTATAGGTTTTGGTTTCCATGGGAAAAGCTTCCCTACTGTATATCTTTATATCTCTTAATCTTTCTAAATATAAGAAGTATATTTACTTGCCCCTATATGAACCCCTGTGGATAAGAAAGTGCTACTTACCATTTTACAGCTGAGAACTTCAAAGTTCTGTGATTCTTTAAATGACACCTTCAGAACTTTTGTGAAAGCAAATCTCCTAAATCCTGGCCAGAGCTCTTCATATTGATCTAGCCCTTCTTGGAAACAAACACTCGATTTCTAATTACAAGTCTGCTGTCACCAGTGCAGTGAGTTAATTTCAAATCCTGTTTATAATCTTAGTATCTTATAAAGACAATGTAATATTCAAGGAACTTTTTAGAAATTGACAGACCAAAAATACTTTGCATAAACGAGTTGGAAAATATCGTGATTAAAATAACATGAATGCATCTGGAGAAAAGATGTCCTTACTGGTGAATCATTTATCAACAGTCATTTTGTTATGTGTATGCTTCAGATGTGCACATAACAAACAGAAGCAACTGTTCCTTATTTTGAAGGGTAACCAGATGTGTCTATGTGCTCAAATGGCTTAACTTGTACTTCAGCAAAACATGAATTGTTCTGGTACACAGAGCTGTTTTGCAGATTAGAACTTCAGGCTTATGTTACTTTAGAAACACCAACGACAATGACCTTAAAACAATGGAAATATCTTCATTTTTACAGCATCTTTCCTCTGATGCTGTCAAACTCTTACTGTTTAGAGAGCAAGATTATGTAGAAAGATTGCAGTGTAGAAAATAGAAGAAAAACTTGGCTTTGCTTGGCTTCATTAATTTTGTTCTTCTTTGGTTTAATTTCCTTCAATCACAACAAATATTTCTGTACACCTACTATAGTAGTTCTAAAAAGAGCTATTACCAGAAGGATTCTATGATCCCTCTGGAAGATGGGGGTCCCATTTCTTATCCATCATGCTACTTCCTCTCTGCAGTTGTTTTACTGAAAATAATTTCTGAGAGTAACCATTCAGAGCAGGGAAACTTTTCATCCTAGATTGCTGTGTTCTTTATTCACTGCTTTTAGCCAAATGAAAATTACTCTAACTTTAGGTGTCTTCAACATCTATCAACAGATTGCAAAGTACTTAAGTTAGGTTAGGAACCAATGTTGCCTAAAAATTGGTGACAATGCGAATGTGGCAATATGAACAGTGGTTATATGTACTCTTCAGTGCCCTGTGTTTTGTGAAGAACATGTCAGATTATTGAGTAGTATTTACTTGCCTGATGTTCTGCTGAATTGGAAGCTATGAAGCAAGTAATTCTATAGACCTTAGACTCCCTGTTCAGACCATGTTATCTGTTACATCTAATAGGAGAAGCTCCCTGGATCCTGAGGTCACAGCTAGTTAGACAGCATTGAGGAGAACTCAAGGGAAAATGGGTATCTCTGTTGTCCGTTCAGTTAGCCCAGAACCATTTGCTATTTGTACAAAGCTTGGTTATTGTCTGTATTCTTTTTTGTCTCCCTTTGAGGTTCACTGAAGTATAATTTTATGTAAAGGTGATGGAAAGATTGTTCTTGAAGCTGAATTAGAAATCTCAGAATACTTATGCAAATACTTATGTTTCTAATTAAAAGTATCCTCACACACTTGAAATGAAATAATTTAGTAAATTTGAGAAGTCAGCATAACTAAGGCCACCTAGGTTTAGGAGCCAGAACAAATGTGTACTGAGGTTTAGACAGAATTGCTTGACATGCAGCCTAGGCTCCTGAGGAGCAGGATCTTTGGATAATCAAAAATAATTAGTCAGTTTTCTTCCCCTCAAAAAAACCCCAAACAAACAAATGAAAGAAACCCAAAAGACATTAATATTTTCTGTGGGAAAATGATGCTTTGGGTGAATTTCCTGTCAAGAAAAGAAACTGAAACCATATATTTTCAATCAAAAATAGCTGCTTTTGACTGAGTCATTACTGTATGTGGCATAAGGCAGAGGTCCCAGTAACCAAGCAGCTCCACAGTTCATGCTGTTGATTCCCTTGGGCTTATACTGGAAATTGCAGTTATTTTTATTTCCCACTCCTCCCCAGTGGACCTTGAGTCTCTGCTGGGCTGTGTATCCCATGACACCCCATGCTGCCTTCCTGCAGTTCAGCCACTGCTGCCAATAATGGGAGGTAATGCAGCCACACAGTAACGTGCAATGTGAAATATGGGCTGCCTGGAGAACGTGAGCCATGGAGGATCAGAATTTAACTTACGACTGTGCAGACGGATGCAGAGATTAATATTGACTCCAAAATTGGAGATTAATATTAACTGAAAGATTTTGTCCTTTTGGACAACTATTTTAAAAAAAAGTTTTGTTCTGGAACAAGATTTTTATTATAACTATTAATTTTCATTCAGAAAAAAACAGTATGAGACTATTCTATGACATGGAGAATTCATATTTGATCTGCTCAAATTAGGGATAAAGAAAGAAAAATTAGTAAAAAGACAACTGTTTTTCCTTGAGAATAAGAAAATTGTATTCTTTGGGGGACTCTAGTTTCCCTGCTAACCTCCTTTCTTCTCTATTCTCTCGTTTTACTAGTGCACTCAAGTGCCTGCTCTACAGGCTAGTTTAAGAGTTTTCAAGAGGAAACTAAGAAAAGTCTCACCTCGTTTTCCTCCTGAACTTTCATTCCTGCCTCAGCAAATTCAGTCATTTACTCACAGCACTCATACTTTTGGTTGAACCCAAGGAGCAAAATGAGCAGGGGAAAGACAGGTTGGATTTTACTTTTTCCACAGAGATTTTAATTTTTTCTGAAGTAAGTAACTAATGTTTTCAGTAATATTCAGGTTGAGAATAATAAAGTCTTATCCACATGCAGCTGCAGGTCAGTCAGCTATAGTGTCATCTTGCCCGTGCTGCTCAACTAGTGATTTTGACCTTGGCATGAATGGATCATTCACTCAAGTGATGAGAGTTAATTTAGCCTTCGTAATACCCAGAGCTCAACCTTTTCAGAGCTCGATTGTTTCAGTGATGCCAAATTATATGCAATCACTGAGTAATATGAACAGTGAACCACTGCTGTGTCTTTGGATGTAGCCCACCAAAATCATTCTCTTCATACTGGCAGGAAGCAGGCTAAAAATTCATCCAGTGCTGCACATCGTGGAGTGTATGAGCTATGTTACTGCATAAACAGTATACTGGGAGAAAATGAAGTTTGGTGATTTTTCCCCAATTTTTTGTTCTATAGCTCTTTTCTCTTTTGAGGGAACTCTATGGGTTCAATTTAAGGGAAACCACCATTAAATTCTCTCTCTTGGATTCACAAGCTTTTATATCCTATTGTTAGAGCTTGGGGAGAAAGGCACAATTGAAGACAAGCATAAAAAATGAGTTATTTTCATCTGTCTCTGCAAATTCACATAAGGTGTGAAGTAGGGCTTTTTAGTCAAAGGAGACTGGGTGAAAAGAGCAGAACACCAAAGGTTTTATTCATAACAAACCTGTGCTCTGAGCAGGCAGATCACAGTGTCTTTTACAGGACTGAGGCCTTTCACAGTGTAACTCGTGTAGCTCAGGGCCTGGGTTAGGATAGAGCTTGTTCTGTCCTCCAGGGTGCTGAGCTGTAGTCACCTGGCCTGCCCAGGTTTCGGGTCTGCATGTTTTGCATTTTGCCAGGAAACAGGTTTAGCAAGAAATCTTCAGAACCACCATGACAAAGTCTGTGATGTTATTCACACTTAGTAACGATTTTTATATAAATTGCTTCCCTAAGATGTTAGAGGAAATAGTATTTACATTAGAATAACAGTGAATTTAGAAGGAACTGCAACTTTTTTGCAGAAAAAATAATTGAAGCTGCAGCAGCATGTGAAAATAAACTACCAAATCAGTTAAAACAATGGATTTGTTAGATATTGAGAGTGTGCTGAGGATGTTGAAATCTTCAAGGATATAGAAGAATGGCTGCAAGTCATCTGAAAGTCCGCGATCACGAGTAGGTATGCAAACCTGTTATGCACAAAATGTATAAAAATGGTAATTTTAAACAAAGGTATTAGTCTTATGGTATAAGTCCAATCTGTGAAACCTTAGTGTTTTATAAAATTTAAATGCCGAAATCTAGTGATCTCCATAAAAATTTACTTTCCACTGAATCTACTAAGGATGTGTGTGTTTAAAATCTTATTTCTTTCATCAGTGCAAATATTTCTGTTGCAAAGCTAGGATTTTGCATGAATCAGCTTTTTAAAATCAGTTCCTTAATACTTTTGTCAGGCTCTGTCAGAAAGATTTTTCTTGCAACCATTTAAAAAGCATATATGTGCTTGCTGTTATTTCATAGCAAGTGTAATTTAGAAGGACTGTTATGGGAACCCCATCCCCTTCTCACCCTCCCACCTGCCCAAATCTGAAAATACTTTATTGGTTTTGTTTAGAAGCATCACTTTTTGAATTAAGATGTCCAGATTCCTGGGAATAAATCTGATTCATAGTGACTGCCAGTGGCTCCCAGGGCCACGAAGACAGGCACTCTGTGCCACCTCCTCTGTGTCACCATTCCCATCAGGATAGGGAATTACACAGCAGTGTGATGGAGGAAGCTGTTCAGGGATCCTGCTTTTCAGGTTCCTCTGACACAAAGAAGTCACCATGATCAAGGCGATCAGGCCTCAAAGAGTCGTTTCCCGCCCCTCCCCAGCCCCTGCTTTTCCTGTAGCAAACATGAAGTGTGTTGTGACTGGTTTGGAAGCAGAGTTTTAAAGTGTTTGTGTGATACTTTAAACATCTTTAAAGTAGCTTTATCACATGTGCAGTTACAGACTAGCATTCCAAGTGCAGTATCAGACTAGTATTTATCTGTTCTGAAATTACGTTCTGGAAACCAGCAGAAAAGTGTATTTTTGTTATTAAGGAGTAAAATTAAAATTGTAAGAAAATAACACCATTATTAGTTTGCAAAAGTTATTTGCTTTGATTAAAAGCACCAATAAATGTGTCTTGGTTCTATAACTGCTCCATTTAGCACTTGACATATAATAGGTTTTTTTCTCCACAGTGTAATATCTCCATTGAAATATAATTATTTTGCAGATTGCTCAACTGAATGCCCTTATAAACATGCTGTTAGGGGAACTCACCCCTGGTGATCATCAGAACATCATGACAATATGCACAATTGATGTACATGCAAGGGATGTTGTAGCCACGCTTATAGCACAGAAGGTAATTTGTTGCAGAGCAATTACACTAATGCATTTTTAAAAGCAGAAAATAAAGAATAATTTCATTTGTTGAAAAGATATTCTGGTGGCTTATGTATGGCAATGACAGAACATTTTGATTAAATCCATTTTTGTCCTTTTATATTTTTTGCTTTAGAGTTAGATAATTACATTTACCAGTTAAAGAAGTCACATTTAAAAATATATAGAAATTTTGTCCAAATATTTAAAAACTTTGTTAAAAATATATGCTGTAATGTGACAGCAGGCTTCTCATTAATTTGCTTCCCATTACTGATCTTTTCACCACGAATATAAATCTCACACTTATTGGAGATAGCTAGAATGTTTAATATATACAAAATATAAGACAGCGATTGCATTATGTTTCCAGATAGCTTGTGGGTTTTTTCTATAAATAGGTTTTATTTCCCTATCAGTTTCTGAGGTGGAGTCTGTACTGTTAACCCTTTCCATGCCTGAGTTCTGCACTGCTGGTGCCTATTAATAGTAATTTGCTACTCCATCTCCAGACTGTGAGCACTCAGAGAGGAAGGAGGTGGTGAGGGGCACCATGCAGTGTCTGCTCCCTCATGCATGGTTAGGCAGGTGAGAGAGAGCAGTTCTATCTTCCATTCCTCCTGCCTGCAACCAGCTGCTCTCCAAAGGGGACACAGTCCCCAGTTTGACTAAGCAGCTTCATTCCAGAGTCAGACACCTAAAGCTTTTCTGTTTGTTCATGAGGAGTAACAAAGAAGAGAAGAACTGTGTAGGTCTCGAGTGTGTGTGTGTGTAGTGCACATCTATTCACCCATCCTCTATAGCCTGTAATCTTTCTATCCATCTGTTGCATTCTAGCATTTACTCACTGTAAAATCCACCTTTTGGCAACACATAGCTCCCAAGATCAAGGATTGTGCTGTTTCTCTGCATTTCCAAACACCCTCCCATCCCCACAATGGTAAGTAGTTTATTGTTTTGCTTTATTATAGGTCATAATTTTGCTGCAGACCAGACATAATATTTAAGTTTCTCAGAAATCCAGTCATTACATAAATGGCCTAAATAAGTAGTTCAAGATGAAGACCACAGTGAATTTGTGAAAGTAAAAATTGTCTTACTTGAAAGAATGAAATAGAAAAAAAACACAGTAAATTATTTTAGTTTGCCATGAAACCTTTTCCAGGACAAAATGGTCTCTTAGCCTTTTAAACTGGTATTCTGTAAAACTGAGGGAAAAAAGCAAAACCAAAAGCAACACGAACAACAAAAAAATCCCTCAACACTCTTACAGTTGCTGAACAAAATCCATTCTACTGAGCATAATCACTTTGTTGTAGTGTGATGCATAATAGCAGTTGCATCGAAAATTTGCAGCAATTTAAAATATTCTTTTCACTGAAATTGTTTATCCACATTGCCAAAGCCTTTAAGGAAGTACTGATGTTTTTCATATTGTCAGGAGCAGCTGTTTCTATCTGCTGTGGCTCTCTAACCACTAACTAGGCAGATGGCACACAGTAGCTGAGGTGTGACTGTTGTGTACAGGATCAACTTTTCTGGCTTATAGGAAGCACAGCTGCCACGCTATTATGATGATGATGATCCTTATGTATTGCAGACACTGGAGGCCTTATATAGAGCTGCATACTTTGAAGGGGTGATTAGGGTCTTTAGTACACTGAATAAGTACTTAAATAATCAAACTGACAAGCTGTGTGGAAATATGGAATCCCTATTAATGAGAATTTTGGGTAGGGATCAGGGGACTCTAAAAACCAAGTGAAATTATTTGCCACAGACACAAACATCTCATAATGATATAGCATGTTTATATCAGTATAAAGTGCTTCAGTATCTACTAGAGACAAATATGTTTATGAATGAATAAATACGTTTTACATCATTAACTCTGGTCAGTTACTCAAAGAACGTGTTGTAGAAAATAGTGAACTGTGAAAACTAGAGTAGGCCTAAGATTTTTGTCTCAGTTGTCAGAAACCTAATCCATAGAATATTGGAACCAGCAACACTTCCTTTCTCGTGTCTTGCTCGTAGTAATTAATATATCAATATCTACTTTTTTCTTCAAAAGAACTACTTCCTTGTCATTCTTGTGTGCTGGGGAAGCATAAGAGAGCTGGAGGCAATAGTAAGATGTGTCTGGGGCTTAAGGAAGCCATGAAGTGCTGACCAGATGCTGTATTTCCTGTTGATTTAAGGCATTAGTTCATTAGGCCACTAATCAAAACCATGTGCTCTGCTAACAAACCATTTCATCACCTGAGTGCTGGAGCATGCACATACTGTTTCCAACTAATTGGGACCTGATCCAAGTCAATGCAAAGACTCTTGTTGGCATCAGTTGGTGGTAGAAGAGGTTGTCTGAGAATGCTTGTCCTTGTTATTGTTTGTCTCTTCACATAGCTCAGCTGAAAATATTTTAGCCAGAAATATGGAATTATTGTATCTTTTCTGTACCTTGTTAGGGGAGTTTATGTTCCATAAAGTATCTCCTTCTTGTAACAAAATTTAAAAAAAGTAATAATAATCAGGGGCCCATTGGATTGATGTGCCTAAATGTTGGTTTTTCAGAAATCCCATTGCTAACCTTTATTTGCTAAAGACAGATGTCAAGGTATTGAGCAGACATGGAGATTGGTTCTTCATTTTAGTCCTGAGTTAAGCGCTGAAACTACTTGAGATACAGACTGGGCAATGTCACCTCAGTAGTGCTTCTGCTGACCACTACTGTGTGAAAGCAAAACTGTCCAACTTCAAAGCTTACAACAAAGCTTGTTCTTAATGGCAGAACAAACAACCAAATAAAATCATATTCTGCAGTTGTATCTAAAGAGCTGCAGCCCTAAAAGCATGAACAAATACAACATGACATTGTGAAACATTTTTGTTTCTTCAGCTTAATGCAATGCTATCACTTTCCAAATATAATTTTGAAAGTTGGGAAATAGTTATAAGAACAATAATTTCCTTGCACGTGATAAAAACAGCTGCTGAGAAAAGCAGGGAAGTTTGATCACTTCAATTTCACCAAATGGGAAGAGGGATATAGCAATTAGTAAAGCTCTGGGATCAATGTGTCAGAGAGATGTACAAGAACAAAAAAAGAGGATGACTCATGGAGTGGAAGGTGGAAAGACAGAGCATCTTGATCAGGAAAGGACAAAAGAAATAGTCTGATTTCTCAGAAGCCAATGGAGGCAGACCTGCAAGCAAAGTACAAGGTGAGCAGTTTACAGCAATAACAAGAAATACTGCAGGGTTAGAGGATCATGCAGAGATGGTCACAGAAAAAAGCAGAAGTACTGCAGTGCTAAGGGAAAAGGTTTTCACAAAGTCACAGATATCAGAAAGCGCAGGGAAGACAATCACAAAGGTGAAGAAGATGAAGATCAAGGGTGGAGAAGAGGACTAATGAGCCTGGGAGATTTAGGACAAGCAAGGAGAAGCACTGGTGCCTGCTGCACAGGAGATGAAAGAAGAGAGATTGATAAATCGGAGAAGGGATTTCTTCAAGCAGGTGAAAAATATCACTGGGTAGGAAGTGAAGAAATCTGCCTTGATTGAGGCCAGAAAAATTTGGTGAGGCAAAATGAAAAGATAGTAATAGGCGAGAGTTCTTCAAGAGCATTTATATACAGTAAGGAAACAGAAGAAATTACTACTTAATTTTTGAGCTAATGCTGGCATATACTGTTTCAGGGTAAGATGGTTTTGTGGTTGGAGAGTTGGGGAAGCAGAACTATGGATGGAATTATGGAAACATCAAATGAAAGAAGATGGGCATATGATGGAATTTACTCATGGAGCATCACAATCAAAATTATACAGTTCTGATTGCCTATGTTCAGTTTTATTGACTTTGGGAAATAACAGCTTAGTGTAAAAAAAAAAACCTGAACAACCAACCAAATCAACAAAAACCTTGCAAATCCAACCAAGGTAATTTATTGTTGCTTTTTTGGTTTTTCGGGGTTTTTTTAATGAAACTATGTGTTTTGGAATGAAACATGCTCTGTGAGTAGCTACTGTGCTTTCTTTGGGTTCAAACTACCAAAGTGTGTCAGTGTTTCCTCACGTACCCTTCATGTTTCCTGCCAGGGCATATGAGGTAGAAGATCAAAGGTGTCAGCTGCTCACCCTTCCCTAGTGCTGCTTTGTCTTTCAGTAGTAATTTTTGAGTAGAACTTGCAGAAATGATAGGCACAGTAATTCCTAGGCACAAAGGATATGTAGAACATGATTTTGGCTGACATAATGTTTTTGAGTTGATCAAAATATTTTTCTGCAGAAATCTCAGAAATGTTGACTGTACTTGTGCTGAAGTCAGTCTTACTAGAGTAATTCCAAAGAAAATTTGGCCCTGAGCAGTCAGATTAAAAATGTGGCACAAAGCTTGAACCAAGTATAACCTGGTAGGATTGAACACTGCATTTCACCGAGTCCAGAAGAATTTTTGTATAGAAAGAAGAAACTGAGAAGAATTTTCTCATTGTTTGTTATTTTACTCCTTACTACTGGTACAGTGTCAGTCATAATTGTTACTCCAAATTCATCATCTAAAATAACAAACTATTGAAAAGATTAGGCTGTGACAGAAAAAAATATTTGAGTCGTAGAGGTTGACATATCTCAAAAGCCTTTATCCTTTTTTGCTCTCTTTCTCAAGCTAAACAACCAGAAAAGTGAGACAGAAGCACACAGAATCCATGTGCTATATATGAATGACTGCTTAAAATTTTGTTTTCTCTTGATTTTATTTATTCAGTGTAACAAGAAACATGAAGCCAATGACAGCAGTGTTCAGGAAATACAAGATTGGTATCCTTTGATAATGAAGTCATAAAATTGGACTGTAGCAGTATACTTTCCTTCATAAACCTCTCTTTTGAGATGAAATATTGCTATTCCACAGACATGAAAGAGATTCTCTACTTCCAAGTTATAATGTGCTTTAAAATCTTGTTATAGTAAAAGGTAAGATGACCATAATAGATATTTTCTTTCTTTACATGTATTGTTTTATTAACAGACCCTACTTGAGTTTACTAAGTCAGTTGCAGTTTTTTACCTTCTAGAGTCACTAGACTGGCCCTGCAAATACTTGAGTATCTTGTTGATCAGAGATGGTCAGCAGGAGAAAAGAGGAAAATGTCTGGGGAGAATAACTCACAGGTATGAATTCTTCAAGAACTGAGCATTAATTGGCATTCCTTGACTTTCATAAATCAACTGAAGAATTTTATTCTACAGCAAGAAAAAACCCGAAAGTACACCTGGTGTGAGCTGGCTAGGTGTCATTAGCACCAGAAGGAAAGGCAGATAAATACTAAATTATGACTTCAGTGGATTTGCTCCATCCAATAACTCCATCTCTTCTTTATACTGCAGAGCTCAGAACAAGAACATCGTCCTCCTGTCTTCATCTCACTTCATTTACTATTGTCTTATACCTCTGTATACTTCTAGTGCTATAAGATTTATTTACCATATAAATATTCACTCTAACTTCTATATGTGACTACGTGTTCTCTGCTTAAATTTGCTCTGCATTTTTATTTAATGGACACGAGACTTCATAATTTACAAATTACAACAGTTAATCCCCTTGGTTAAGAAAAACACATAATAGTCCATCAAGTGCGTTGTTTAATTTTGTTAAAGAATTTTTGAAATGAAAACAGTAAAAAAAGCAGTTCTAGTGTCATGACTTACATCAAGGCCAGTAAAACAGGGAAATCATTTAATGCATTGTCTTAAATTCAGAAGAAACGCAACTCCTTTTTTACAGTAAGACAACATACAAAATCTCATCAGCAACAGTGGATATGTAATTTAAGAGTACACATTCCCAAATTAATTACATAAAGAGAAATCCACAGGCAAGGGCAGAAGGCCCAATAACATTATATTTCTCTTTTTGCTAGTGATGCACTTCACATAATTCATCCTGATTTTAATTTTGATAATTTTTTAAAACAAAATGTTTTCTCTAGGGAAGGGTGAGTGATTAATTTTACCAATATTTTTGGTACCTGAATTATTTTTGTTTGTACAAGACATTGCTCTTGTGCCCTTTAGTCTCTCCTGTTGTGTGCTCTTCTGTGATCAGGTCCACTTGTCTAGGATATTTCAATATACTACATGTAACAGCCATGAAGGGTCTTTTCCAACCAAAACATTTCTGTGATTCTATGCTTGTGTGGATCTCTGGGGGTTAGCCTCACAAAGGCAGACTACTTTCCAATCTCTCTAGAATAGCCTGTTTCTAAAGTAAATAAGTCCCTTGAAAGACACAGCAGAGCCCTCTTTAGAGAGGTAGACTTCTCACTTTTCACCTCAGTGAATGAAAAGACATCCCTTTGTCCATTGTTGATCAGAAAAGATGAGATGTGCCATTGGAGTTTCTCTGCTGATAGGGTTGTCCTTCTAACATATGCACCAACAAAAGTGCCTATAGTACTTCCTGAAATCTTTGTGAATCAAATGAACTATGTTTAAAACACTCCTCGGAAAAGTCTATCTCGTTGTTCTGGGCCCTCAGCACTGCAGCTGGCTCTTTTTCTCTTTTACTATTGCTAGTTTGAAGTATCTATAAAGGTTTATAGCAAACTGGAGTACAGGAATGCTTTTATGAGCTCAGTTGCATCTCTGTAGATTTGCTTTCTGTTGTGATACTTTGAGTTAAGACACTGCAGGATGGGGTTTGGCCAAAGAATAAAGTTAAATTAGCAAATAAAGTGATTTTTCAAGCTTATTTTTGTGTTATCCTATGGCACAGTAACCTTCTTTTGATTTTTGAGGGAAACTGCTGAATTGGAAATGGAAGGTTTTCATAGTAGTAAATCCAGGGGGAAAAAAGGAAAAAAAAAAGAGAGAGAAAAAGAAAAAAAAGTCTTCCAGAAAATATCAAAACTGGTTTTGGTGGCTACAAAAACACCGATTCTTCTTTCCCCTCTTTTTTTTTTAATTTTTTTTAAAAGATTATAGCACTGGACCTTAAGGTACTCCCAATAAGAAACGGATAAAGGCTAGAGCTGAAGGTCAAGAAACTGTCATGAAGACAGCTTGGCAGATAGATCTGAGATAATTAAAACTTAAAGATATAAAGATATATAAAGCTTTAAGATGTAATGGCGTATTCCATTGCAAAACAGGCTACAGAAGACTGTAAGGGAGCTAAAATAATTAAGAATTTAAGCTATATGAGCCTGTGTGGCAGAGACAAATTTTTTAACTTAAAAAACCCTGGATATTTTCTTCCCCTGAAAGTACCTGAAATATATAGGTGAAAGATAGCTGGTTTTTTTCTGATTATCCCAAGAGAGATTTACCACAATTTACCAAATTTCCTATGTGTATATGCTAAATTTAAGTTTCAATACCTTTCTCATTTTATTTAATCACCATTCTAGGAAAGCATATAGGCCTCCTATTTTGAAAATTGCTTGGTATAAACTCAGTCTTTGGTGTTGATCAAATTCTGAAATGTTTATGGTTTTTTAATCTCAGGCAAGAAAATGTTTATTGATCTGTGAACTACTAATGGGGTTTTCTTAATCTTATCTTGTTTATTGCTAGCATTAACAATTTGTTTCCCGTGCATTTTTAAGTCTGAAAATGTCCAAGTCCAAAGACTGCTATAAAACATTCCTCTCTTGTTTATAGATATGTTATTAATTTGCCACTGACATTGAGCCACTGATGTTGACCGATCTGTGGATTAGGCATAAATTCTCATCATCAACAACATAGTAAGAGGATGGTGCCAGCACAACTCTGTCTCACATGTCCATATTTTCTTTTCTCTCTGCAGAGCTTATACAGTGATGATTTCAGACTTTTGTGTGAAATAGTGTTGACATTAGAAGAGACACAAATTCAAGGAGAGTCATGAGAAAATTAATCTATCTCTGCACATTTTATTGTATCTACATGGGTGCTGGAGGAAAAAAATTAAACTTTTTGGTAATGCTGCTGCTAAGCAAGCATACTAAAGAATTTGGGGGGCAGGGCAGTATTCATTAGAAATGGACTATAGAGGATTCCCAGCATATTCAGCACCAAAAATGTGTGAAATACTCTTGGCATTGTACTTGAATGCCAGCAGCACTAAGAGAGAAAGCAGGCAAGTCATTAGTGTACACTCCTGTATAAGCTCAGGTCTTGATTATCTCTTTCCAGTACCTTCAGAGAGTAGGGGAAAGAAGGCTACTAAGAGACCTGTCCTTTTTGAGACAGCTTGGGTGCATAATTATATAGATTTACCTGGCCTTTCCAAAGGGAAAAATGGCACCACTTCTCCAGTCCCTCTCCTTACTAGTCTTTCTGCTCTTCACTTTTTTCTCAACTGTTTTTGTAAGTGCAATACTTTAAGTCCTTCCTGGTGCAGAGAGTCAAGCATGTATCTCAACTGTGAGGAGACTGGGTCTCCCTTGCTTCCTGACATTGATAACATCCTGAACTAATTGTGGATAGTGAGAAGATTATTCTCAGTTTCTTCCTTCTGTAGAAGAAAGCTGATCTCAGTGAAATGCAGTGTTCAATCCTACCAGGCTATACTTGGTTCAAACTTTGTGTCACATTTTTAATCTGAGTGCTCAGGGCCAAATTCAGAACAAATCTAATCAGATGCATCTCCTTGCTAAATACAGCTATCCTGCTCTCTGTAAGTTTGATTTTGATACGAAGCCATTGGCTTTATGACTGCACGAGTGCAAGTTTCCTATGCATGTGGCATTGCCTGATGCTCAGATGAGAACATTATGTCAGACATGTTTAATCATAACAGTGTTTATTCCTTTTACTCAGAATGTACCCCCTTCATGACAAATGTATGTAAATGCTGAGATAAAAATAGCATTTGACAAGATAGTTGGGTATGTTTCATTTTATTAACACATTAGTCAACTTATTCTGTTGAAAGTAATATATGAATAGTAGATATGTGTTAGATTAGCATAATTTTTTCAGTCAACATTTGTTCTGTGAGATTTTTGATTATATTATTTTAATTAAGCTATAAGTCGTGACAAGTACAGGATTTCATGGTGAGCATAGTGCTCCTAACAAGGTATTATAAAGCATGTGGCTGAAAGCTGAATGATTGTAACCATTCGAAATGTGCATTAATGATTCCACAAGACTGACTAGAGTGCCCTTTGGTATCTTTAATTAAGTGTATATTATTGAACAAGAAAAGCGTTTACTGGTCTTAGTCGCCAGGATCCAGACTCTGCTCCTGGACAGTGAGGAAGGTCCATTTGTGTTCTAAAGTCTGCTGTGCTGCCTCTGGAATTAGTTGGCTTATGAAACCACACTGTAACTTTTGAATAGATTAGGAGCACGTCATAATGACTATGAAGGAAGCCGAATTATCTGTCTAGAATTGGACAATGTAGTAGGTGGCCCATGTCAGAAATGATGAAGATAAATGAGATTATGGACCCAAAGAAAGTACATATTTTCTAAATAGGGCCTGCCAGTCAGAGATTGGGACATTGTAAATCTTTAATTTCTTTGTATCTATCCACTGGAAACCAAAGAAGAATCTTGAACCAGAAATGCTTTGTATGTAACTTTGTTCCTGATTGCATCAGACTTTATATCAGAGATATAAAGTAATAAAATGCTGGGGTTAACAATTGTCTGTTTATTTGAAACAGTCACTACAATTTTTTTGCACTTTCACTTAAAGATGGAATGGATTTCTATGGCCAGGGTCTTTTTTGTGATTGTTGTTCTTGACACAAAAGGACTGAAGTAAACCTGGAGCTTGTAGACCTGTGTTGGGTTTTGATATTACTTTGTGATACTTAAATATGAAAGTGCAAATGATAACTTCTGGACCTATGAGCATGTAAATCCTCACAAGTTCATAAAATGTTTAATTTTTGTTGTTGTTCACTAGTCCCACCTATTTTTAATAACCATTTAATGAGGTAGATGAAAGATGATGTCTTCTCCTCCCTTCAAAATGAGTCCTCTGGTAGGCATGTGATTCTATGATACAAGAATACAGTCTTCCTCCTTCTAGCAGCCTGATCTGAATAACTGAATGGAATAAATCTTGAGATAGTCCTGAGGTATCTATTGTTCTTTTTCCACGTAACAACTTCCTTTTTTTAATGTATCTGTCATTCATTAAAATGTTCATATTGTTTAAATTCAGGTCTGTTCAGAGAACAAGCAAAGTGATGAGGTATATTGTTTTATTGCCCAACTGATTTGCTTGTGGTGGATATAAACTGTTATAGGACAATCTTCCAGATGTTGTAAAAGAACAGGTTGGGCTCCAGAGCATGGTATGAGAAAGGACCAAGCATTAGCTTGAAATTCCTTACAGAGTCTACAAAGGACTAAAATATTAGCGTCGGCTTGGTCTGGTGTTTTGTTGGTTTGGGTTTGGGTTTTTTTGAGCAGTTGCAACTTCCCACATCTTCAAATTGTATATCACCAGATGTGATATGCTGTATATGACAAAACAGGAAAGTGAGCCAGAATCTCAATGCCAAGTCCTCTGAAAGATTGAAATCTCCTCTCTGAATATAAGTGAAATGGTAAGGAGAAAGCAATTGCTCTGGGAATCCAAATGTACGTGCATCAAGTGACAAAAAACCTCAAGAACTACTGCTTGAGTCAATCTTTTGCCATTTGTTATCATCTAAATACTAGGGATTCTGTTTGCAGAAAATTAGACTTTGAACACAGTTTGTTTCTTTTCTTGTATTAACCTTAGTAGTGAGTGTGAAGGTGATTCACTGTTCTTACATACCTAAAGGTAATATGAGTGCGATGAAATAGGGCTAAAAAGTGTCATGAGATTTGATAAGCATTCATACATTTTATCTGACTTGGGACATTGAATCCATGGAAACATTGGCTTTTACACATCATTTTCTCATTCACAAAATTAAGTAATTACATCCTGGGAGAAATGCACTGGCATTGAATGTACAGTATCCAGACTATGCCACTACAGGTAGCAGATTGAGTTTAACTAGCCATATGGATTGTAATTGTCTGAGTATGATTAATTCATAATGTTTGTTAATTTTATGCCTTGTATTATGGTTTGTTACTATAATGTCAGTATTGTCTCTTCTTTTTTGTTTCTTTTTAATCTAGGTTTTGATGAGAGCCCTCAAGGGATTTTAATCTTATTATGACAATCACTAATGATGTCCTTATATTCTGGGGTCTCATAGGTTGCTTGTTCCCCTTGCTGGAAGTTTCATGGAACAGGGTTCTGAAGTTAGAACAGATGGTGCATCAGTCCATTGCAGAACTCTGTTTTCAGCCAGAGGAAAACTTTATACCGAAGGTGGAAATAATGGTTTTCTGCTTAGCTTATTGTAAATTCTAAATGGGGTGATTGAAGACTATAATGATCACTGCTGTTTGATGCCTATGAGTTTCAACATCTGGCTAATGCCTTTACTAGCCATAACAGTAAGAAAAGGCACTGTAGAATTTTCTGCTTCTTTCTCTTAAGCAGATTATAGTGTGTGTATATATATATATGTTTGTGCATACACAAATACATAAGCATGCATATGCAAGTGTGTGTATATATACACTTCATGTATGTAAATCACTGTCTATATTAAGATCTGATGTGCATAACAATAAAATGGAATATTACATAATAACATTTCAATGCCAACACCAGGCTTTCTATTTTTAATATCCCAATTTGATTTCTACTTTAACAATTGGAATTGAGTTGACCTCCTCATCTACTCTTACTTACAGATCCAAGCCATAGACCCAAAGTAAATTAGCAAATATATCTTTGCTTTCATGTAGGTTCCAAGAAGAAAGCATTAGTGGTACTGACAGAGATAGTCTTTGTAAAGGAGGCTGAACATCACTTTCTTCAAAGTGATGGACCTCGTTGCCCCAGCATTTGTCATACTTGACTTTTCAGCAGGTGATTCACTAAATCACCATAGCCACTAGTCTGTTCTGTCATTGCGTTATAATTGGCTTGATGGAATATTGTTAACTGGAATTGTGATTAAAAAATAATGTATTCCTGGGGAAACATTTCATTTTGTTGTTTTGGTCAGTCTAGCTATATTTTTTAAAAAAAGTGAAAAGACTTACTGAACTCTAGGCACATGCTGTGAATGCTTTGAATTCATTGGAACCTTAATCACAGGCTTAAGATATTATTCTGAATTTAGGCTGAAACACTTAACAAAATGCAAACAAAATCTAGTGATCTGGTCACTATTTAACATTGTTATTGGGTTTTGACCCTGAAGGTGTGATGCTTTGTAGATTTCTGCAACAGTTCTCTAGTCAATTAATTATTCAGTTAATTAATTATTCAGGCCAGGCTTATAAAGTACCTGCTGATAAAAAGAGTGGTCAAATCATTAAGATTTTGAAATAACTATGGGGGAATTTAAAATTATTTTTCTATATTTCTTCATTCTTTTCAAACTGGCCATGTATTTGTAACTAATGCTGGCTTGTGTCAGCCACAAGAGCATATAAAGATATATGCAAGTGATTTATCTACGTGATCAGATGGAATAGGAGGAGGTTGACAGTAGCTTGGTGATCAAAGGACAATGCCGTTGACAAAACAAAATAATCCATGATCACAGAGCTGTGTTTCCTTTTAGTTGCTAATATTTTTTCTGTTTTTCTTCTTACAGTGTGGGTGGCAAGACATCTTCCTGTATACATCAATTAATTGATTTAATTTCTGTATAATCAAGTTCTATATTGGGACTGATACTTTTCCTTCTCTTATTTTCCTCACAGATGTAGTGAAATTCATAACAACACCCTTAAAGTAAGGTTTGATGTATTTATTTCCTTTGCGGGGAACCATTAATAGTGGCATCAAATGCCCATTCTTCAATAAAATAAAGACACTTCACCTCTTTCAACATGTTAAGCTCCCTAAACAGACTTTAATGTGATTTATATGTATTGCTGGAACGATCACCAAGACACATAAAATATAAATCAATACATAGTAAGGCATCTGTGCTTTGGTGAGTGGCCTTTCTGTTCAACGCTTTTCTGCAGTGCTGGTTAGTTATGCCTTTGTGCCTTCCTCAACATGGCTGCTTTGTCTCACATGGTGGCTGCAATGACAGAGATAATCAGCAGAGTTGCAAATGTTTCTAATTACTTTATATCAGTTTTAGAGAATCCTAAGTAATTGGCAAATTGGACTTAGCTCTCCGAGCTTCTCAATGGGATGGAAAGTAATCAAAGAAGAAGAGTGTCAAAAGTACTGAGAGATGGCCAGGGCTACAAATACGAATGAAACAGCAGCCAGCACTGCTTTGAGTAGCTAGATCAGCTAATCATCTGTTTGGTACACCATTCTCAAAAGTGTATTCTCAAAATACCTGGCCAAGTTGCAGAACAAGGCCATGCTAGACAGCTCCTAGTGTCTGATGATCCAGTACCAGAGCAGATGGGGAAAGACAAGAAGATAGCAATTTGCAGCATGGTAGGGTTTAGTAGGGGTTTCATACTCCTTGACCTATTGACTGCTTACTCTTCTTTGTTTTTTCTTACTTTTTTTGCCACTGCTTCGTTACTCTAACATCTGAAAGGCATATGAGGCCTGCTCCCCACCAGGCATACAGCTCACCCTTCTGTCTGCAATCCTGTCTTGCTTATTCATGTTCCCAATTGTAGAAACACTAAGGTATATTTTATTTTGCAGGTACTTCCTGGGAAAAAAATGGATATGTTTCTGAGGGTTTTCATTTGGCCTAGGATGAAAGAGCTCTAAGGATCAACTGAGGTCTGAGCCAAGCTCATCTTCATAGGGTATTCATCAGTTCTTCTAAGCCACATCTTGGAGTATGATTGCAGAGCCCCTCTGGTGCATAGGTTTACTATACTGAGTCCTATTAGCATGCATGCCTGTGCTATGTTTTAAGATCATAGTGTTTTATTGAAATTGCAGTAGGGATGTCTGTCTTATGTCAGGAAGATATAAGTATTAGAGTAGTTAAGTTCTGTCTTTCTGTGTGCTTAAAACACCTAGATTCCTTTTTAGCTCATCTCTTGGATACAAAAAGAGCACTGCTGCATGGAGCAAGGTTGGGCAAAAACTTCTTTGAGGGGACTGTGTACACTTCAGAGGTTAGAAACATCTGAAAACGACATATAACACTAGCCCAACCTTGTCTAGAGTAATAAAGCTATCATTTGAGAATTTCCTCTTCTATATTATCAGTTTTTTCTGAAGTAACCTAATTTAAACATTTCCCAAGAAGATAATTCTTATTTGTCTTCCTATTCCTTCTCTTTCTCTTAAATAAATATTCCAAAATAGTTATTTGGAATGGGAAACTCTTTATATGTATCTGGGGATTTATTAAAGGTTTTTCAGTGCCACAGAGATGTTTATAAAATATGTGCCTGTGTCAGGTTAACTTTAATTTTAAAATCTTGTGACTCTAATTTCTTACAACTAGAAGCACTGCCAACTGTGACACCATCTTTCACAGAATCACAGAATATGTTGAGTTGGAAGAGACCCACAAGGATCATTGAATCCAACTCCTAGCTCTGCACAGGACCATCCCCAAGAATCATCACCTATGCCCAAAATGCTGAAATGGGGAAAAGTCAGGTAAAAGAAATTATATTTTCAAATACACTTCATAAACACCTGCTTTGCTTGCTTACGATTTTAATGGAAATATTTTTGTAAAATAATCTGTGTGTTTAAGTTCAATACTTCAAAATGTTTGTGCAGCATAATGAGTAGAAAATCAGATTTTATGAATCCTAGTGTGAATGCCAGGTAAGCTGAGTGAAATTACTGCACTTCGCAGATCCTTTTGTTTGGGTATTTTGGTTATTGTTGTTGTTTGGTTTGGTTTTTGGGAGTTTTTTTGTAGATTAGATAAGGTGTAAGGTTATCTATATTTTAATGTCTTACCTTATAATTTATTTTAGAGGGTATGTTTTCCTTCCTTGTTTCTATACATTTTCTCTGCATTTCATATAGGCAGCTGTCCATGCTTTGTTTAATTTATTGTTCTCCTTATTTTACTCCTTTGTTTGTTAAGCCAAACCCTTTTAAAACAATACCAGCAACAGAGAAATTCTATTAGAATTTCAGGTATTGCAAGTATTTCAGGTATTGCAAGTTCAGTGCTTACCTTCTAAATTTTTTAATGCTTCTTTTTCTACTTACATTTTCTGCATATGAAATGATATGAAGCCAGGAACTTATTTCCAACTTATAGCCAGATAAAGAGAAAATGTAGCTATGCTCTGGCATTGTCCTTGTTTTTAGAGGCTAAAGCTGCAGCATAAGAAGTACAACAACTTGAAGTTAATGTCATTGTGAAGCAACATTAGCCTTCAGACTCTGAATACTGTGAACATTTGGTGTTTCTTCATCCTTCAGTGGAGGAGTTGGAAGTCTCTGATATCTTCAAGTACAATAGGATAAATGAATGACTAACATATTACATAGCTATGGCTAAAGGAAATCAACTTTGAAAGTTCAGCTGAAAGTTTACAACATAGAGCAAACAAACTTGTTTTCATCAAGTACCAAAAAACCTAAGTCTGCCACAGTCCATGATAGCCCAAAATAGATTGTGGGGATATTCAACTGAATCAGTGAACTGTCATGGACAATAATGAGGTCAGTGAATTATTGCTATTACTTCTCTATTACTATTATTCCTGTGCAGTGTACACTTTACATCACTTTCAGAAATGTCTTTGATAATATTGGTGTAATCAAAATAAATGTAATCATGATCAGGCTGTAATACATGAATAACCACACATACAAAAATGATACATCTCATGCTATATAAGCAATTGTCCAATACAGAGCAATCAAATTCATAGCTCAAAAACCTTCACTTGTATGGTGGATCTCAAAATGGGAATTCTTCTCTCTCTACATGTATGTTTGGTGTTGTCTGTGAGGTGCCTGTCATTTTAACAAAAGTGACATGCAGAGTAAAGTGGAAAGGTCCTGTTTCAACCTGGGAAGAGGGTGGGGCAGACAGATGAATTGTTCCGTATTTTCTATGAAATCTTAATTGATTAGACGATCACCTTTATTCACCACAGAAAGACTTCTTTCTTTATGATGGATACAACAGCAGGAGAGCAAACTGTTGGAATTGATATACTTTGTTGCTTATCTGAAAGGAGATTTTTTGCCCTAATTTTGCACAATAGTAGAAACTTCCTTTAAATCCCATTTTCCTAACCAGCGCCTAGAATAGCTCTTGTTGTTAGATTCTAAGGACTCTATTGTGGCTTTTAAGCCAGAGCCCACAGTAGGGGTTGTGGAGGGATGCACCGCCCCCAAGAAACTCCTAGAGGGTTTGTACTTGAGGACAAATCTGATGATAGAATTTAAAAATGGAACAGACCATTGTAGATCATCCAGTCCTCCTATCTGCCAGCACAGGATTTTCCCTCCCAGATATTCTTAATGTATTGTTCAATGTAAAAGTCTCAACTCTGGGAGTTTCCAAAGCTTTGCTTGGAAAATTTTTGCCTCCTTTTTTCCCTCAGAAGTAGGAGGACACAGCAGCAGCCATGACCATGTCTTTTAATATATATCTGTGTGTACTTTGGACTGGCTTCTGCCTGCTGGCTGGTGTGAATAGGGGGCAGATGGATACGACATTTCTCTTTACTGTCTCCGGATGACTTAAAAGTACCACGTGATCCCTGTGCCCTAGGAGGAGATTTGGAACTGCCTTAAACCATCACCTGTCCTTTAATGAATGTCTCAGATTTTGTAAAGTGTGATCTAAAGTGTAATTGCTCTGTTCTGTAATGTGGTGCAGTTAATTTGTGTTTCAGTCAGAAAATGTTGTCCTAATTTTCTGGGTGGTGATTACTCTCCCAACCAGTGAAATTGGCTTGAATGTTCCAGTGCATTTTGTTTACTGTTTAAAGGCTGATAAAACTCTCTTGTATTATTTCCTTTTTGGAGAATAATAATAGTGCATTCTTCAGTCTTCAGTGTTGATATACCCATCTTCCAGAAGGATTTTGAGAGATTTCAATTATCAGATATTTTACAACACTTTTGTAAGTGCCGTTGGAAAGCAGACCCTGAATTTTGGAAGTTATTCAAATCTAATCTTCCAATCCTGCAAAAAATATCTTGCATTTAACACTGTTGTACATGAGCAATACTGTCAGATTTATAAATATCAACTCAGAGCTTGATGAATCCATGGGCTAAACATATTAATGCTGAAGTATCTTGTATTTACATGTCAGGTAGTGCCTATGAAGTCTCGAATGTCTTTGGATTAATGTAATAAGTAGTGTAAATAGGACTGTTCTGTAGGGAAACGTGGGAAGTCAGTGTTGTACAAAATCTGTCAGTAGTGACTGTAACAGTCATAGAAAACCCTGAAGGCACCACGAAGGTTAAATTTCTGTTATTGTATGTACCATTGTTCTTTGAAAATCAGTTTATGAAATAATATGAAGCTTTTAAGCCAAGTGATTAGAGGTTAATGTTTAGCAAACAATTTAAAAGGGTTTTTCCACTTTCAAAAGTAGTTTTTAAAGTTCTACTTGTCTGCACATTCTTAAGTGGGGGAAGAAAATGTCTCTAACAAAAGACTAGCAAAGAAAATCTTTAAAGGCAGAGAAAACTTTATTAGTAGAAGAAGTAAAAGGGATAGGAGCAGATGAAAAGCCACTTAAAATGGAAAGTGGCCCATTTCCTTGATCTCATAATATGTGGTGGACCTGAGAAATTATCAAAATGCTTTCATTAGTGCGTGTTTTTCAAGATATACAAAACATAATTGTTCAGTTGATAAACCATTGTAGTGTTTTGTACAAAAAAATTTGTTTTCAGTTGGACACTGTGAATCCTGTTCAAACAAACGTTGCAGCTACTTAACAACATGCAGGTGGCCATCACAATGAGTTCTTGCTTTTTTTGGTGAATTTCTGTCAGCACGAAGTAATGAAAGTATTTCGGTAAAACTTCCAGGGATTGAAATGAGCCATTTTTGGGCAGGGTATTTATCTGCAGTATCCAGAGGTCACACTACCTATGTGAATATATTTGTCTCAGGCTGGAGTTCATAAGTAAAATTACCAGATTAATTGAAGCATCAGGCTAGCTTGCCACAAAAGAAATGTTTAATTTTAGATGCTAAGGTATTTTCCATTTTAAAGCTACAGACAGACTTAAGGTAAGAAGCCAGATTTAAATATCTAAAGTTCTTTGTCAGTTTAATTAGCTGTTGTCTGGCTTTTTAATAGTTTCAGAATGTGATTTCACATATTACAGTTTGATGGCTGTGGTGCCTGGGAGTAACCACAGAAGAGTACATCTTCCAAAAAATCAGATGAATTTTAGAGCTATTCCTAAGAGGCATTTTCCATCTACAGCATCATCCAGCTTTGTTTTGTGCCACTTTCAGTTTCCAGGTAGAAAAAATACATGGAGCATTGTATAATTCCTGAACATAATTTCTCTCCAAAACCTCTTTCAAACTTTATGCCTTTCCACTTCCCATTAAGCGGCAAAGACTTAATAGTTGTCCTGGTAAGGGTGTAAAGATAAGGCTGCATTTCCATTTCTGTGAAACGGCAGCACAGACAGGATGATTCTATATTTAGCAGTTTACTTATAGTTTGTTTGTTCTTTGCAAAATATTTTTAAGACTATATGTATCTACATTTCCCAGCAGTTCCTTCACTGCATTTTGCACACTTCTATTCACCCCTGCAGTGACCTCATGGGCTTTCTGCCATCTGTCATTGTTCCGAATGTACAGTGCAGTCTCACGTAATTTAAGACTTTGCCTGATATTTATTAGATAGACAGGATTATTGCCCACAGATGGCTGTGGTTCACAGCCAGAGGCATCTTCACAGAACTAGTGGGAAGATATTTATTCATGTTACCATGTGACTTCTACTGTAAGCTAATTTTAGCTCTGGATTTCTCTTGATAAGTTAAAATGAAACAAGAACTCTGGGTCAAATTTATTATTGCCTCAAGTGATGCAGTTTCATTGATTTCTGTTGAGTCATGCTTGTATGTCAGGTGTGAAATTAGCTGTCCATTTTTTTCATTAGTAAAATAAAATGTATGAGAGTGTATTTTAACTACAATGCATGTGTGCAGTTACAAATATTTCTCGTCCTGAAGCTGCACCTTTGGAGCAGAAACAACAGAAAAGATTTATAAAGTCATACAGTTGTTGCCAGTAGATGACATTGTCTGCCAGCTTTACATTTTCTCTGCTTCTTTTTATGGGCCACTGGAGTCATATATTCTGTCATTCTCAGTGTGAGACTCGGAACATTTCTTTGGCAAAGTCAGGGAGACTGGCGTGTTGAAAGTGAGCCAACACAGTCAGGTGGTTTCATTTGTACTTGATTTTGAGACTAGTTCTTGCAGCAGATAGGACATGAAAATTGTATTGTATCCTTTCGGTGTGTTTGTTTTGTTGCTAATAAAATAGTTGGCGCTGGGAAATTTAAGAAATCTAATCCATAATAAATACACTGATTTGAATCGGTGGCTTTTCTAATATCTGCAAATTCTATTCAGTATAGTGCAGCCTTAAGTGGGTCTATGTTACAACATGGCAACTACCAGTATACAGATTAAAGTGCCTACTTATTCCTTGCTGTAGACTGAAGCAGAAATTCCCAGCCTCCAGATTGTAATCTATAGGGAGTTTATAAGCAGCTGGGTTTAAGGGGAATAGTGCTTGAAACAAAAGCCATCTGGAATACACATGACAAGATTCTGCTACAGGAGAGTTAGGAGCAGAAGTAGACATAGGAAAATGCTGCATTCTTGCCCTGCAAGGTGCTAGGTATCCCTTTCATTTCACTGGAAAGTCAGAGGGAATTAGGAACACTCAGCACTTTCAGCTTCATGTAATTCAGGAATGCCATATGTAGTTAAATATGTTAAACCAAAAGATGAAGTAAGTAAATATGCTAGGTGAGGTTCTGCCAGCAGGGTTATTGATGCCAGCATAAATATAAATTCCCACTATTTGTCATTACTACTTTTGTTGTTATGACAAAGATGATATTGGCAGTGTTTTTAAAGTTTTGCTTTTCTGTGTTGATCTGGACTGACACTTGTGAAGAGCACATCTGATCATACTTTCTAATATGTATGTTCCTTCTGTTTCGATAGTGCAACTTTAAAACCATTGTACTGATTCCCCCAGATGGCGCAGTGTGGGTAACAGTAAGAACAGAGTTTCCATTCTGCTCCTTACTGTCCAGCCTGGTTTCCAAACATGCTAGTTATGGATGAGAGAAGAGAAAGGTAAAGGGAGCATGCTCGCGTGTGGAGGATTTGCAGTTGTTTGCTCTGACAATATGAACTCAACACAGTTTTGTCTTTCTGTGGTTATTGAAGTTGAGCTGGCATAGAAAAGAATGCAATACATGCCCCACTGGAGGCCACAAAGCCTGAGTAGGTGGGTCAGTGCATCTGAGAACAAGTTCACTGTTTCAGGTGCAACACCTGCAGGATTTAACCCTCATCTCCTCATCCTTTACTAAAGACATTTCTAGAAGGTGCAGGCTAATTTCAGATTTGACATGTCAAGACACGGAGAAGAGTCATTGACACAGCAGGTGCATTTAAATATAACTGTCTAATTATACAGTGCTGCAAGTTTGCTCCCAAGAAACTAAATGTACAGTGCTATGGAAAACATGGTATCTGCATGTCATGCCGTTAAATAGAAAAGCAGTCTTTGGCAGTCAGGCACATTTCATGTATGAAATCATAAAAATCATGGTGTGCTAAACATCTGATCATACCCATTCCTAATCAAGTATTGTGATTGTTTCAGCTGGGGTGGAGTTAATTTTCATCACAGTAGCTGGTACATGGTTATATTTTAGAGTTGTGCTGAACATTGGGTTGATAATAGAGTGGGGTTTTTGTTGTTGCTGAGCAGGGTTTACACAGGACCAAGGTGTTTTCTGCTTTTTTACTGCCACAGTGATGAGGATGTTGGGGGTTCGTGGGAGGCTGGGAGGAGACACAGCCAGGGCAGGTGACCCCAACTGACCAAAGGGATGTTCCAGACCACACAGCATCATGCTCAGTATATAAAGTGGGGGGAAGAAGTTATGGGGGCATTTGGAGTGACAGCATCTGTATTCCCAAGTCAGTGTTATATGTGGTGGGGCCCTGGTCTCCTGAAGGTGGCTGAACACCTACCTGCCCATGGGAAGCAGTGAACTAATCCCATGTTTTGCTTTGCTTGTATGCATGGCTTTTGCTTTCTCTATTGAAACATCTGTATCTTTATACATGAGTTCTCTATCTTTCACCCTTCCAATTGTCTCCCCAATTCTGCTGTTGTGTGGGGTTTCGCTGCTGGCTGGGGTTAAACCACAAGAAGTATATACACTTACTTCCCTTCTGCAGACTTGGGGGTTTGCAACATGTATGCAGGTTGTTACAGAGAAACCTAAGTTCTGAACCTTCAGTAGGTATTGTAAGGTCTGATTTCAAGCTTATTTAGTTAGTTTTGGTTTGAAGGTTGTGCAGAATTCCTGAATCAGTTTTAAATCGACTGCAATGTAGAAGACAGCAGAGAGATGCTGTTCTGCAGCTACTGCTAGTCTAATTCTGGCACATGGGAAAGTTCACTGCTGGCTAAATCTAAACAGAGCCTGGACCCTCGCTGTGTGCTGGGGGTGTGAGGCAGGCAGTTTACAAACATGGTCCTGGCTTGAGGGCATGTTTCAGTGATAGAAGAGTTTCCTTGCCCTCCCACATGCCCTATAACAAAATTCTTTTTTTCACTTGACAGTTCTGCCCGAGACTAACAATACTTTCGCTCTACTCAGTTGTTGAAGTCTAGGCAGGCAAGCAAATGTAGAGAAATGGGAAACACAATAAAATATTATCTCAAATGATAATCAGAGAGCAATTCTTGTTATCTATGGAGAAAATCTAAGCAATAAGCAGGAGTTATTGCATCTTAAATGGATTCTGCTATTTATTAATTTACTTGCACTGTGAAGTACAGGCATTCATATCCCTTTCACGCCAAATGCTACAGAGTAAGATTGTGGTAGGTTTGTTCTTTCCATATTTTGCTCAGTGCCCAGTTCAATACTCGCATTTACACATTTTTACTGTACAGTCAACTGTCTGGGTTTTTTACACCTGCTTTTGCCATGCTATCTCCTTTACACTGACTAGATCTGTGCTTAGCTGGTAGAGTTGACTGCGATGTTGACATCATTCAGAACTGCAATAATTGAACCCAATGATCAATAAATGTTTTTAGATAATACATATTCCTCAAATAGCAATTACTAAATGCACTGTATTTCCTTAACACTCTCTGAAATACCCCTGCTGAGAAGTAAAATGTTCCTGCAATGTACACGTTCAGTCTAAGACTATCTAATTAATGACTCTAATCTTCTCTTAGTCATGATGGAGAAAGGCTATTTGTTTTGAGCCCAAAAACATTTACTGAATGACAAAATAGATATTCAAAGCAATCCAGAACAAAGACAGTGAACATTTTATAATTACGAAGATGAACATTCATGGTGAATTTTTTAATATCTTACTTTGAGATCTATCTTCATGAGGTCCCTTGGTGTTCTCATATCGATCAACCAGAAAAAAAATGCAAAGTGAAGGGTGTGACTCGTGCTCACTGGTATATTCAGCCAAAATTACAGAGCTGAGCAGATCCCATAATTTCTGGCTTTCCAGCACTGTCTCTGGCTCCCAGCATCACTTCACCATCACCACCCTGCCAAGAATTGCTACATGCAGCAGTCACTAAAATGTCATATACGCAGAAACCATTCATCAACCTCAGACTTAGCTTATATAGGCTTTTAAGGCAAACATCAATCCCATCTCATTTCTGTTGCCCATATCCTATTATACATTCACTCTCTAAGATTCTACTGCCATCTGTAGCCAGTGCTTAAGTCACAAATTAATTTGAGCCAAGATACTTCCTTTGGGAAGGAAAATTTTTTTCTGTTTTTTTTTCATGTTAGTCATAGTCTGAAGTCTGTCCTGGAAGATCTACAGAGATGGAAATGGACTGGATATCCAGAGATAGTTGGTTAAAACTGACTCTCTGATGAGCAAGAAATACAACAGATGGTTGTTATGTGACCTGGTATAACTTACGTCTTTATTCTCATACATTTTTCTGTTTTATATTCAGTGTTGTTTTCCTTCCTTGAATATTATTATCTCTGTACTGACATCAGTTCTTAAAAATTATATTTTAATTTGTTAGGATTTTATTGCAGACTGCTACAGATCCTCCCTAATTCTGACTAAAATATTGCTGTGCCAAGATACCCAGTTTCTCAAAAGAATTTTGCTAATTAATTTATTGCTTACCAAATGTTGATTTATAGGTCACTTTAGAAAAACCTTTTTTAGGCATCTTGTAACTATTTAGAAAATAACTATATATTAAAAAATTATCTGCTTTTGTTGCTTATTACTATCTGATAGGACTGCATATGGCCACACTGCAGTCATCTTTCTCTAAACCGTTTTGTGCAAGGCTGAATCCTTCTGAAGACCTAGGAAAACTTTGGGAAATCCTATGTTTTCTGGAAGAGAGCAGTTCACAGCTCTTCACAGACTGCTGATTCTGGTCATAGCCATAAAAGGCCTAATTACAGCCTTTACTGGAAACCCTGTAGTATCCTTGGCACCTGCTGCTGCTGCACAGTGAGTACTTTTCTTGTTGCACAATGGGTCTGTCCTTTTCATTGCTTAACAGTCTTCCTTCTCACACCTTCAAACAAATACCATTGTTTCCTGCAGAAAGAACATTTAAAGGGTGCTGCAGCATTCACCCTTCCAAATGACAGAGCTGTCTCTATAGAGCTCTGTCATGCTAGAGGGCTCATTCCAGTATACGAGTACTTCCTCCTAACATAGTCAGGAAAGGACAGCTAACACATAATTTCATGGTTTAGGTTGTCAGGTGGCTCTTGGCTCCTTAGAAGCTTGGATCACTTCAAGGACAGCAGCCATTTGTTCCCGATGTTGAGCACTACACCATCTTCCTGTACCAACTCCTTCTATTTTAAAGGGAAGGGCAAAGGTGAATTCTCAAAGAGAATTACTGATTATTAAATTTTCATTGAACTAAAAATATAATCTGCAGGAGTTTAAAGCAACTTGCTGGCACTGTTTAAAAGTGGGGAAGGTAACAGTTCTGATCACATCCTGCCTGATCAGAAAAGTTAATGGAAAATGGTAGGAAATACAACCTAGAAGGTTCTGGAACATATTGATAATTAGACCAAATCTGCCATCATTTTTAAATCAGAAATTTTTGTGCAAAGTTGCTAGTATTATACTTTGTAGTGAGTTTCAGAGCAACTCACTGAGTTTTCTGAAAACTTTTTTGATCAAATGGTTCAGCTGTGAAAAAGAGAAGGCAGAAGTAAAACCAAAGCTTTGTGAACAGTGTACAATGGTCTTTAGCTTCAAATTCAGATCTGGGTCCAACTTTTGAATTCCTGAAAGTCTCTTTGAATCCAGGCTTTTGGTTTAGGGGCACAAAGTAGTTCTAGCAGTTTTTTGTGGGCCTAATTAGGAGCATAATTTCTTTATGAAAGAAGAATATTCAGTTGATTTTTTTTCTCTATTTATTTTATAAGAAAATCCTATGTTCTGTGGGGCAAACCAAAGCTTTAGATGCTTTGTTTACACCAATGGACAGGTGTACTCAGCACTAACACTCTTCACAGCATATAAGGAGAGAGCATGCACAGAGACAATATTCTGCTTTGGTGTCCAGACCTAGAAAGAGTGGATATCTGAGGAACAGGGCTATGAATTTACTGAAGTAATTACTGGAAGACCGTTCTTTTTGTCTACAGCGAGCTTGCATGTAGTCCTGATAGGAAAAATTACTAATTCAAAGACTGTATCTCATAGTCCTTGGGCATACACAAGCCAACTCTGAGTTTCGGAACATAACATTTTTCCATTGTCACACAGTAAAATATTTTGCCTGACTTCAGAAAGTGTTGTAAAATATGTTACTTGTGAAAGTTCAAAAATGGGACTGTAGTGCTTGACGTTTATTGTATTATTATTAATAAAATGTTTGTGAGGTCTTCATTAAAGCTTCTCTGTTATTGTTTTCCTGTTCAAGGGTTTCTGCTCTGCTGGATTTCCTGCTGATGCCAGTCTCAGTTCTGTGAAGTAGATTTCATTTGCACATGCAAGTGTCTGAGTTTAAACATGTTAACAGGAAACACATGATATAATAGACATTGTATGAAGGAAAGCTCCTCAATTCTGTTTTTCCACAAGAAGAAAGAGTGTTGATTTATTATGTTTAAGTTCAGTTGAGTTATCCATAAATATTGTATCTATATTGTAAATTTTGAAACCTGGAAAGGGCTAACTCTTCCCTATGTGCCATGCCTTTTCTTAGCAGAGTGCCTTAGGCCCTGCAGTTAATTCCTCATGCAGGGACACCAGCTTTCACAACACATTTGCACTGTATTTCCCCATACTGTACCCACATTCTGGCCACCTCTCAGTTCTCCATTGTTATAAGTTTTTGGTTTCCACAAGCCATACTATTTCTGGGATACCCAAGATTTCTGAGCAGACATTATGATCAACCAACAGGAGCATTGTTCCTAGACAGCTCTTACTATCCCTGCCCCCTTTTTTCCCCTTCATTTTCCTTTTCTTTCTTTTCCTTGGGGGATCCCAAATTTTAAGGTCAATCTCCTATTTTCTTCAATTCTTTCTTTTTATTTAGTTTTGTCCATAGTGGCAGGGGAAGGAAGCATTACTGACCTGGATTCAGTTTTGATTAATAGTCAAAAACTAAAACGACTTTACAAGCAAGCATTATTTGTTCCTGCAGGCTTGTGCTTTTTCATAGTTGGAATCTGGCATTTTGGTTGATTAATGTTTTTCACTTTTCACTTGAAATAGGAAATTAAATTAAAGAAATTATGATCATGGAAGTTTTTGCCAGCAGCAGAAACAATATGCCCAGGGGCTTCTGACACGCATGTCTTCTCTCCAATATAAAAGAAAAAAAAAATCAGACCAAAGCAAGTCAAAGAATTTTGAGGTAAGTCTGAAAAGAGTACTTAAACTTCTGGATATGAGTCTGAGCCTATGGCCATTTTAGATTTGGTCATTTCTGTGGCTATGTGCCAAAAATGTTTATAGATAGAAGCATGTCTTTTGTGTTCAGCTTTTGTTCTGGTTTTTAGCTAATTGATTATTTTATGGAATTTTGTAACTGATTGATCAAAGAAAAAAAGAGCAAGAGTTTCCTTCATGTTTACTTCCTTGACCTAATATCCAAAGTTTACTCTTTGTTCTGAAAAAGTTCCAGATGTTAAAAGGGAAGAGGATACTCCTTTCCAGATATGCAATTATTACTTTTCATCTTCTTAAAAGGATTGTGTTCTTGACTCTTGTGTTGGTGGGCTGAAATGAAATCATAAAACCAGTTACAAAATTTATATCTGGCAAGTTTTTTCTATGTGGAAAATAATGGGAGATAGCTATAGTCATGGTCTGGAAAAGCTGATGGGGGAAAGAAAGGAAAGTTCCTGCCAAGTAGGTACATGCTGGTCCCATGATTATCCCACTCCACAATTATGATGCCTGTACTTAGAGGTACAGAACACAATATACAGCACAAACAGAGCAGACCACTGGGGATACAAGCATCACAAAGTCACCCTAGGACAGAGATGAAGTTCCCCATTGCACACCCTGCACTCCTGAAGAGGGGAGAGGCCTACCTGCTTTGCCAGTTCTCACTTTGCCTGTGTTCTCTGTTCTGTTTCCTTCACCACCCAGTCCCTTGTCCTTTCTCCAGTACAGCTGTGGTGGGTGACTGTGGGGCCTTCCTGCTGTTGGCTCCCTGGAAGGGAAAAATTCCTTTGTTCCATTTCTGCCATATGGGAACCAAGACTATGGCTGGTTAGGGTGATTTGGAAGCCCTGGACATAGATGAGACCTGACCTCTGTCTGCTCTGCTTCTGTTCCTCCCAGTGGCAAATGCCTTTTGTCCTTTTTCTAAGGGGTGAGGATTTACTTAAGCCCCGTGCCAGAACACCAGTTTCAGTTTTGAATCCTCTAAACTGTGTAACAGATGATGTGTTTCTGAGGCTGTGGTGAGCTTTGTGGTCCCATGCAGGAGGGCCTTGGAGGACAGTAAGCTGGGCACCCAGGAGCACATCCACTGTCACGCTGGGGCTCCTTTGCTGGGGCTGGAAATGGTGGAAGAGAGTTTTCTCATGCTGGCATAAGGCCTTCACCTTGAAGGCAATGGGCCTGTAGGGGACCAACCCTTTATCCCTGGGGCAGGAGAGAGAAATACCTGAGAGTCTGGGAGAGGACTGTGATCTTTGTCCAGGCACCCAGAAAACTGGGGCATGTAGGGCAACAGCAGCCAGCACCTGGCATTTGTCCTTGGCTAGATATCCCTTTCACAGGAACAACCCACAACAACTTCATGGAACTCCTCCTTCTCCACCATTACCCTAGAAATTTAGGTGAAATTTAGTTTTCTTCCTAAACATATTTTCCAGCTCTACTTTTATATCCTTCCAGTCCCTTGGGAGCTTCTATTTCTAGCTGCATGTATTTTCCCCACTAATTAATAAAGGCTTCCACTTTGGTGGGTCTTCCCTTTAATTTCTGATGGATGCACCATTCTTGGCAGGACCTGCCTACGATGTTCTAGAGAGAATCTTGCGGGCGTATTAAGGGATCTGATCTTTTCACTAGCAAAGGGAAGTAAAGTGAAAATGTGCTCTCACCAGTATGCCAATTTTATTTGTATTATAGCACCTCAGCCTTGTAATTAGGTAGATTGTGCTGAATTCAGTGAAGTTATTAAAACCTAAATGTTTATTCAGTGTCTTTGATTTACCCTCTTAATAATTTACTTGTTTGCAAGAATTATCTGTTCTGCATCCACCTGGAGCTTTTATTTTATTACACTTTGTGATCTAAAATTTGGCTAAAAGAAAACCCTCAAGGTTGACAAGGACTAGGATTGACAGAACTGTGGCTCTTTGAAATCCCTGTTGTCCATTTAAATTTTAATGTTTCTATCATTTGTTCCTCAGTGTAAATTAACAGCCATGGCAGTGTGTTGGGTTTCTTTTCTGAAGTCAAGACTTTAAATTTAATTCAATAGCCTAGATTTACAGCTATTCGATATTTCACAAGGCAGAATCAATAATGTGACTGAAGTGAAGAAGATAAAAATTTATGGTATCTTGCAATTTAATGGTTGAAAAGATGCAATTGGAGAGATCATAAATTGTGAAGGAGTTTATGCTTCATTGCTCCTGATTCAGTGCTTGCTGTTAGAACTTGATTTGTGACTATTCACAAGGTGTGATTAATGGTGTGATCGATGCTTGCTTCAGTGCAGTAAAGCAGTTGTAATGCTCTTCATTAGAATAAATAAAATAAATTGACTGAGGCTTTATAAAAACTGTGTAACATTTAAAATCTAAAATGTCAATTTTTTTTTTCCTGTTACAATTTAGGTTTCTTCAGGCAGTTTCCACCTACATCACATCAGTCATTGTCATTCTTTTTGGATATTATAGAAATCCATGTGGGTTTGGGTTAGCTTTATGCAAAGCTCAGTGAAGGGGAAAAGAAAAAAGGCTTGAATAGGGCTGACTAGAGACTAAGATTTCTCATGGCTGTGTTTTGCCATCCTAGAAAAGTACATGCATTCTCCTTTAGCACATGCAAGTTTAAAGGGATCAAGGCAGAAAATGAGTCTTCCATATGCAGCTCTACTAAAAACAATAAAAATTAATAATGTTCATTGTTTTTAAATGGGATGGATGTATGATTGGTGCCCTAGCAGAGACAATGAAGATAAAGAGTCCTTTTTGAGTGGTGTTTTTTTGGTTTAAGAATGTTCATTACATAACCCAAAGCCGTCTCACAGTATGCTCTAAAACAGACAGGGGAATACAAGAAAACTGCAACAGCTTTGAAAGGCAGTAGAATGTAATGATTTTAATGTTGTCATTTAAAGAATTTGGCTCCTGGAGATACAAACAAGAAATAAGGTGCAGGATGCCTTGTGCACACTATTTAAATCCCCTGCAGTATAGGGATCATTTTGAAGTTTTAAAAGTATAAACATGCTGTGTAAAACCTGGGGGGTGAAGAAATTGTACCACGAAACTTAGGGAAAAAATATCTACTGTGGTTTGAATCTAGAGTTCTTTCATTTACTTTTGTTTGCTTTATAGAGAGATAAGCCTGTAACTAGCTGGAAAAGTTTATCAGGTTTCCACTGTGCTCCCTTGCTCTCTTTTTCTTTGGTGTCCTTTCTCATGGTGTGTGTAGAGATTTCAGGTTTGTGTTTGATTTCAAGAGGAACTATAGGTAAATCTAAAGTTACTAGACAACAAAGCACCATTTGAACAGCAGCAATGAACTAAACGTTTCCTATAATTTTTGTATCTTAAAATATGCTGTAGCAACTCCAGGCATCAGTGATCACTCATTTTCTAATTGGAATTGCAAAGAGAATGAAAAATGTAAGGAAACTACAAACATTTTTGAAACATAAAGCTATGTCAAATTAATGCTTCTATTACTGCACACAGTATTTACAGACTAGCAGTTGTAATTTCACAAAAAAAAATCTTAAAATAGATCATATTCTGTCTGTCAGCAGTCTGGCAGAAATTCAGATATTAACTACAACACGTTCTGACAGTAAACACATGGTAAAATGTGTGAGACTATAATGTAAGTAGCTAAGCTTTTATTTTGTAGATGATTTTTTGCTCCCTCGCCATCAATTGAAAAGCCAATAATTCACACACACACGCGAGTTTCTGTGAGTCATAAAAACTGGGCTTGGTAAGAGCAGACACAATGGAGCTGCAGCCACAGACCCCAGAGCATTGTAGCTGAAAGATCCCAAGAGCCACAGTAGTGTAGTGGGCACAGAGGCATAGTTACATCCTGCAGTCATGGTTGCTTGACCACCTGAGCTTGCCTCTATCCAACAACTATGCAAAAATGTAGGGCCACAAGGAAGTGTGAAGCTCTAGTTGTGCATAGCAAAACAGAAGGCTGACTCAACCCAAAACTCCACCAATTCTGTGGCAGGAAGAATACCTGTGTCCCCGTTTGTCTGGTTTGATAGTGGAGTTTTTCTCCCCAAGGAATTGATGACATATCCAACATATTACGATAATTTGGGAAGAAGCAATAACTATTGTTTTAGTTTATCATTATCAAATGCATTATCAGCCTTGTTTTATAGAAAAGAAGACTGAAGCATTGAACATTTTCTCCAATATCATATGCCAAATTTGCTGCAGAGTACTTTCCACCATCTCTTTAGACCTGTACCATATTCATAGGAGCAGAATATGCTCAGTTGGAAGGGACCCATCAGAATCCTCCAGTCCAACCCCTGGCCTTGCACAGGATATCTTAAGAATCATCATGTGCCTGTGAGGGCTTTTGCATTCCTCTCTTCAATAGAGAAAGCCACACCCATTTATAAAGAGTGTCAGAAAGGATGCTAATAGGATTTTTGAGGACTTCTTGCTTACTTTCAACTGTTAAAAAATATTCTGTTAAGTTGGGATGTTTTCAGCTATTTAGGCAGTTTGCAGGTATATTCAGCCAGAAACACATGGGCAGTGTATAAAGAGTAGATTTTGTTGTCAGGCTGATGAACGATGGTTTTATCCTCTTTCTTCAAATGTGACATGCCAAAGGAAATGGCTCAGACTGGGCCAGGTACTGAAAGCAATATGACAATACTGAAGCAGAATATTACAGTGCAAGGGTTTTTGGAGGGCTGAGGCATTAACCATAACTGCTTGTTGTATCTAATCTAACCTCTTCAGAAGGAGCTGCACTCTACTGTGCGGCTCCACCAGCACTGGGGGTTTCACCTGGCAGAGGAAGCTTTTGTGAAAGAGAAGAGGGTTTAAACTGAAATAGCTCTTCCACACTGTCACAATGGACTTTTCTTCTTCTATTTCACCCCCTTAAATTCCTTGCTGCAGTCCAATTCCAAGTGGACTAAACAAAAGGGTCACCCCTCAGGGCAGAAGGAGATTGTTCATATAGGAAACTACGTGAACTGCTTGGAATATAATAAGGATGGAATTACTAGTGCTGGTTCATCAACACACAGAGGTAGCCATGCTGTCCATTCTCCAGCTTTGTGTACCCATGACATACCATGTGAACATTCAGATAGTTTGTGGTTTCTATTCATTTTTCCTCCAGAGGGAAAATTGTTGTTTCTTGACCAAACAAATCTATTTCCTCCTTGTTTGAGTAGCATCTGCAAACGTTGGCTTCTCCCTTGAATCAAATACCCTCTTCTCTGTTTTACCTTTCTTTGTAACAGTGTCAGTGGTTAAGATTTAACAGTACCATAAAATGCTAAGTGCTTTCAGCTGAGGTTCTTCAATAATTTCAAGTTACAGGCAAGAAGACTGAGGCATGGCACAATTTACCCAAAGCAATATTCTTATTTCCTTGAGCTTAATCCTGCATCCTGTCCAGTGGACCATTCCAGCATGAGGGAAATCATGTCTCTATACCAGTGGTATCTCAATTTTTGGAGGTGCTGGCTCTCCTTGTACTAACCAGCAGATGCTGCTGCAGAGCATCAATACTAAACCTACTCTTGCTATTTTTATTATCACTGTTAACGCTGAAGGGGATGCCATCTATTCCTGCTTGCCCTTTGCAAATTTGAGGTGGGCTGACGGGGTCTATTTCTTTGTTTCATAGGCGAGAACGCTCCATCCTCCCCTTGCAATTGTCATTTTTTTTTCCTAGTTATGAGTGTCTCTGTCCAGTGTCTATCAGTTTCTTATAGGCCCCTCGCAGTTCATTATGGCGTTGCTCAATTTATTAGGACCAATCATGCATTCACACCTTCCTTCATCTGAAGTGCACTTTTAAATGTTAGACTACACACTAATCAAGTTGAACATAATAATGAGAGCACGTTCACATTGTTAAGGTAAATGATCCAATGCATTCATAGTGAAGACATATTTGAACTACAGTTTGTGCTTTTTGTCGCAATATTGAACATTCTGGACTGGTATGAATTGTTGTTTTGCAGCAGCCTTGCAAATATGTGATTATTATTGCATTGCTGGCAGAACTCTGGATATTTCATTGTAGCTTTGTGATAAATTTCTAAGTGCAATTAACTGGGGAGGATTTTATTGTGTAAATTTCTTCCTGTAAATTAGAATATGAATACATGAATGGCACATCCACCTGTACATACATGCATCTTTACACTTACACACAGTAGTGACTGATGTATGAGGCTGAGCTTGATACTGTGCACTTCTTCTCAGAGAAGGCAGTAGGTATTTATTAGCAACTTCAGTGTTGTTAACACAGCATGTGAAGCTGCTGAGTGGAGGTAAAAAAAAGTAAATTATTATTTTGGAGGTAGGAAGATGGGAGATAGTAAATGCATGAAAACTTTCTCTTCTTCATGCTAAATGGGGAACATTTTGGGATTTGGACATTTTGCATTTTTCCATCCCTCAGAAAGGGAAAGGAAGTGATGCAATTGTTAAAATTCTGTAGGAGAACCTAAAAGTTCTCGGTGCTGTGTGAGGAATTCTGTTCCAGAAGTTCTGCAAAGAAAAAGACAGTTTAACATGAGTAAATTGCTACAAAGCAAGCAGGATTAGGCTTCAGCTTTGTAAAAGAATGTGAAGTGCATGGCTAAACAATGGTGAAACATGTGCAAGGTAATCTGGTGAACATGGGTAGTGATAGCAGTGACTATAACATAGTCCCAAGGTCCCAGTGTTGTTCGTCTGCTGGACCCAAGCTGCTCAGTACAGGTGGAGCAGAGCTCACTGTTCCTGCCATGCCTTCCTTCTCTGGAGAGCAGCAGAGTTCCCAGGGCGATAAAGTTCTTTGTTCTGTCGCTGCTTCGCAATGTGAGTTGGAACATTTTCTCCTGAGGACACTTAAATTGGAGCTCATTGCCTAATGTCAGTAGACTTATATGTAACTTTAAGAAATGTCATGCCAACATGCAAGTGAGGTGGTTCTCACCTGTCGCTCCTCTTAAGGAGGTGTAGAAATCCCTTCTAAATGGTGTGGACCAGATTTTTCCACATTCTGAAGCAAAACTTTCCACAACAGTTAATTTAATGTAAGTACCACTCCCAGAAATATATCTATACTGGAGATCTTTCATTGCTGTTATTATGACTTTCCATGCATTAGTTAAGTGTCTCAGCATGAGGTTCAGCTGCTCTTTTAAGTCATTGTTCCCATTTTCAAAGCTGTAGTTTCATTTCTGTATAAAATTCTAGACTAATCATATCTCCTCTAAAGTCACATGGGCAATTGCACATTAAAGACAAAATTTGGCCTAAGCTTTGCCAGCTCTTTTCAGGCCAGGGAAAACGATGAAAGAAAAGGGCACAAATCATGGAACAATCCAAGCCCTGTACCAAAGTCTCTAAGCCACGTTTCTCAGGGCAAGAGTGTATCCTTCTGCTCTCCACATCTTTCACCTCAGAACGTCTGGAAAACAGGATTCTACAACTTAGGACACAATACAAAATAAAATAAAAAAGCAATACAAAAAGAAAATTTTCACTCTAAAATCATGTTTACATTTAAATACAGTTTAGAATGCAGTGGCCAAAATATTTACAGTAGGTTGTTTATCTTTTACCACTCCTTATTTAGTTACATTTTCTTAATAATTTTATTTTTTAACTACTGTAATTTACAAGGTAATATAATTGGTTTTCATTATTTAGGCTGTAGCAATCATATACTTAAAATAAAATAAGCAGTGAAAAATGGGCACTGTGCCCAAATACTCAAAGTTATTTATATGTTTCTAAAATCTGAACTGGAGGAGGCAAATGGAAAATTTGCATTTTTTGCAGTTGAAACAAGCTTAACATCTTGCTGAAAGTGTCAGAAAGCCAAGCACAAATTGCAGTGAGCACATGAAAACTCAGATTTGAATGCTGTACTTCACTAAATATTCTCTTACCCAGCTGATATGAAAACATTTGTTCAGCAAATGAAAATAACTTAATTTGTGATATTTTCTTCAAGAGAAAGGCATAATGCATCACCTGGCTGTACTTCATTTTCCTTCTCCAGAGAAATCAGTGTCATGCACTGTGTGAGCCCCTGCAGTGCTGTCGATGAGCCACAGGCTTACACAGTTTTTACAGACTGACTGAGACTGAAAGGTGCTTTCAAATATTAAGCTGCTCTGCTTTAATGCATTTGATCTCTTTGGTCAGAGAAAATCCTAATTAGAGAAGAGCTATTCCTGATGACCCTGTTACACTCTTGTGGTAGGATAAGTACATTTTCTAGTGCTTATAGTTTCAAATAAGAGAACTGTAAGTTTCACTGTTTTACTTAATATGACACAGCACAGTCAGATGCATCTCTTTTCTCTGGTATTTTGTCTGTATTTTCCTTTCTAAAATTCTGCTCAGTGCTATTGGCAGTTTTTTCACTGTTAGTAAAATTATGACTGTTGTTTTTAAAAAGAGAAAGCGAAGTGACCAGTGAATCAATAAAATGTAAACTGTTCAACAAACATCTAAGTAAAATCTCAAATGTGTTGAGAATCTCACGTCTCAAAGCCCTATTTAATTTTGCGTCCAAATATGTCAGCTGCTAAGGCCAAGAATGAAACAGCTTTTGGTGAAAAATTCTTTTCTGACTGATGAAACCATCCAAAGGTTCTGCAAGATTTTTGACTTTCATTTTAAAAAAGGCAACAAAGCAACACCACCCCAAATACTTTGGTAGAAAATTAAGTTGTTTACATTTCAAATTGTTGCCAGAGTACTTGTAGGTGGGGTGCCTTTTTCTCTTTAGTGGTTCTTTGCTAATTTCTACCATGTGCTGCCATGCTAAATTCACTCCAATGGAAGGTGAAATCCAAGCAGTGCCCTTGTTTGGGGGAAGAATCATAATGAGATGAAGCTTCAGAAAAGTGATGTTCTGGCTCTAAAGCAACATTTCCAAACTGCAGCGTATGCTGAAATCTGACTTTGTGTTTCTTGTCTCCACTGTGGGGCCTTTCTGTTGTAATTACTTTCCATGCTGCTCCTTCTCACCGTGTCTGCTTTTTCTTAGACTTTAATTACTTGTGTTTTTCAAAATGCATGTTGATATTTTTGAATTTGTGTTTGCTAGTGGGAATTAACTTTATTTAGCATTTGGATTTTGGTGCAGTTTTCATTGTGCCATCCACTGGTGTTTGGAGCCTACCAAATGTAAACTAAGCTGCCCTACTCTGGCATTGCTGCAGAGTCTCTATCTAAGGACTGCTCTAGCCTGGTAGGTATGAGGGGTTTTTTAGCAGGATCTGTTTTGACAAGTGCTCTGACAACCAGAACATGCACAGAGGTCCTGGTGCTGTTCTGCATTCTTGTTGAATAATCACTATCCTCAAGTCTGTCTGTGAGTTCGGGTTGACATCAATGTAAAAAATGCCACAGGATCCCCCTGTAAGGTCACAAGGAACCATCTAGAATTCAGAGCTTGCAGGAGGAATACCTTTTACAATGTGACAGGGGACCTTTAGTCATCCCAACATTAATCTGCAATAGCCTCAGCACAGTTTACACGTGCAAGTGGAGGCCTGTTCCCACACCAGGGAAATCAGTGCCTCTAAGGCATTCTGTGACTTTGATTTGTGCTTCTGGATTTCTCTTCACTCTCCAAATCTTTCCTCTCATCCCCCTTAGACGAGAAATCTCCCCCTTTTTTCTCGTATCTGTTTTGCTGACTGCTGGAAAAAGCAGTCTCCTCCACCTGCTTAGCCCTTTCCAGACTGAACACTTTCTAGATTGTCAGTAAAGTGTGCTTTTGTGGAAAAACTCTCTGCCTCCTGGGCAGTGCAATAGCAAGCTACAACAATTATCAGAGTCAGTCAGCATTGGAGGAAGGCTGCTTCCTTTCCTTCTTTCCTCTTCCATGCCCAGGAAGATGAAAAAGCAAACAGGAAACGCTCATTCTTTGAAGGGATGCATGTGACAAGTAGAAGGGGGAGGAGTGTGGGCAAGCTGCCCTCACATGCAGTGTGTGTGTTCCTGCATCCTGCTCCACTCTGCTTTTCTTCACCAGGCTTGTCCCAGACACATGTTGACTCACCAGGCTTGGCCTAGAAGTGAGCAGGGATCACCAACCAAATTATTTACACATCAATCTCAGGGTGCTTTCCAGTGTGGCCTGGTTACAGGTTTTGCCATTGATTTACCATGTCCTTCTTGTGTCATTCCCAAGGCAACTTTCCTTCTGCTGAGAGGCTGTGAAACTGCCAGAGAAAGCTGAAATTCCTGTTACCTGGGGCCAGAGACCAAAATCCTGTGTACAAAGCCCTGGACCAAATGAGTTAGATGACAGATGTTACAGACACCAGCATGTGTGATGCATATGTGCCACTGCACATACATGTGGTGTTTTCCATCAAGTCTGATGCCCTTAAATGGCTGTAAGCTTTGGAGGCCTTGCTGAGCATCTGTGCTGTGCTGCTAAATTTATGCTGCAATGAGAAAACTGCTGGTGTAGCCTCAAGGCAGGAGAGAGAGGCCCCCACCATCTCCATTTTATCTATTTCGTCTTGCAGTAGGCATCCAGGCACTGCTGCTCTCACCTGTGGGCACGTGATGGTATTAGGCTGCAATCCAGATCCCTCTTTTACAACTAAGGCTAGGTCATAAACTTTAGTGCTTCTTAGGAGCAGTGTTGCATTGTCATCTTTACTACCAAAGGGCTTACATTAGAAGCAAGCTAACTTGTGGTGTTAACAAGGATTAATTCACATCGGATGCTTGGGGTTTTTTTAAATAAAATACCATGACTGAATGTCTCCCTTTATCTATCTGCCTTTATCTATTTTGATTTTACTATAATTATTATTTCTCAGTGTTTCCCTCTCTTGCTGTTTCTTTCATTCTTTCATTTTATTATTTCCCAATAAATAATTTTCCCTGAACAGGTGGAGCTCCAAGAGTTGTTTCTGAAAGATTTTGCAGTTTACAGTCTAAGCCCATGTTTACCAATGCTGAACTTGGTAATGACCTTGCAGGCCTCTCAGCAGCACATTCTTACATTCTGTAGAGAAGGGGGGGAAGTGAGAATTCATTCACTTTCTTTTCAAACATAACATGAGCTTCTCCAGTTGCCCACCTCCTGTTTCCCTTCATTTGCACTTGAAGCAGCTCTCCTGCACAGCCTTGCTGCTGGACCTGACAGCACTCTGGAAGGAGGGTGACAGTGTTGCAGGGTGTGATGAGTGTGAAGTTCTTTGGCATGGAAAATTGGGCTGTAACACTACATTTGTCTCTTTACTTGATAAATAGGATACACTTGTTGCTGGATGAATGCTTTGCTCTGAAAGATCCAGCTGGCTCCAGGCCAGCATTTATATAACCAGGCCAGCATCTATATAACTCATGTGGTAAATAACATTTTTAATTCTTAATAAAAATATTTATTATGTTGGCTGTATAAGATTGATGGATTGATGGATTTCTTTCTTCTTCTGATGCTGCTGAACTACTTCGGTTTTGCACGAGGTATTGTCATATTTTAGAACCTTTCACTTGCTTTATTTTAATAATCTGATAGCTTAAAGCATCTTTCAGATACTTTATTTTTGGTGATATCAGACTGATTTCTTCATCTGAGAGGATAATTTGCCTCTATAAGGTGTGCAAAGAAGATCATGATAAGAGGGCCTTTGGCAAGTTGTCTTTTTTTATTTCTGTGTTGTCTCATCTGGAAAGTGAGTGTCTATGTTTTGTAGCTTTTGGTAGAGAAAATTTCCAACCAATTTCTTTCACTTTAGAAGTGGACTGGTTATTTAAAGGTCTGCTTCTAGTATTTTCCAGATGAATTTGTGCTGGGTAAGCCCATGCCATGGTAAGTAGTTCAATTTCTCAAGGTAGTACCAGCTAAGCTGGTATGAAACAGTGAATCCTTAGAGTGCCCAGTGAGTCTTCAGAAAAGGCTGTGAAGGCTGGATAACTATACTGGCTAGCTGGGTTGTCCTAGTTCTGTAATGAGCTTAGGTAGTGTTAATTCTGTAATCTCTGCATCCCACTAAGTTGTATGTTATAAGCATGCTCTCTAGCACCTTACTTTTGTCCTCATTTTTTCTTCCGTTGTCAATTAGATTAATAAAACAAAGATGCAATGTTGCATGTATTCAGGAAAAAAAACCCAACAATGCAGCCATTTTAAAGCCATGCCATTTACCAGTCCAGAACTATAAAGAAAAATAATTTGTAGGTGGAAGTGAGTTGTAGCCTAAGCTCAAAGGTGCTGCCATCTGTCAAAATGAAATAGTTGTGTTTGTACAGAACCCTACACCCAAGGACCTCAATGTTAAGACTATTAAACCACATAACATCCCAGTGAGAGACCTAATAACAGCATATCTGCTATAGAGATCAAGGACATAAACCCGAGTTAAATGACTTGCCCAAGAAATAACTATCTGCTACTGGCAAGAAAAAGAAATTAACTAATTGACCCCATCTTTCAGAATCTGTTTTAATCTTGAGACATTCTGCTTGCTTATCCACAACTATTTCACTCACAGTTTACCTTAACATGTTTTATATAAATAACCAGAAAACTGTAATGTGTGTGAATTATGTAGCATGTTTTTCAATACAAAGAGCCCATTAAACATATTCATTTTCTGTCTAACTCCTCCAGTTCATAGTTTCCTCTCAATGATAAGGCATTATGAAGCCCTATATTGTATTTTTCATTTGGAGATTTATAGACTGCAATTTTTTTCTTTCCTCGCCAGCTTATCCACTACACAAGCTAACATCATACCTCATTTCTGCCACTGATATGGCTATTTTCTACAATGTGAATGAAATACCTGGCGTGATAAATATTGAAGTGTATCTGCAGTTTCATTTTCACATACAATTGACACTTTTAGAAGAATAAAACCATTGCTGCAGTATTTACTAAGTGTCCCTATTTTAATTCCGATCTTCTTGAAGAGTATTTCAATAGACCAAGCAATTCAACATAATTTCTCTTCATTTGTGAACATGTTATATTATTTCAACATAATCATGCTGTAATAGAATGAGTTATGTTTGTGACACACAATTCATATTAGAAAATGTGCATATAGATACCACAATAATTCTAATATTGCATTTCACTACCTTTTCAGTGACAGGAGAATGCACTGTTCTACTACACTGAGTTACAAATGCTATACAATGTAATCCTGCTGAATTACCTGTTTGCAGTTTAGTTTTGCAGTGTTAATAATCCTTCTGTACTACCAAAAAATTAAGATCAGTTTTGAGTCTGTGTATTTTTGAGTGCTATTTATTGCCACATTTTTATTTTGTCTGTTAAGTGACTCTTCATCACATTAACTTAGTGTATTAAAAACACACAAGTATAGTGATTGATATTAGTGTGTGAACTCTCCTAGCAGTTTAATTTTGCTGCTAGTGTAAAGGTATTTCTACAGCCTGTCTTTGCAAATAAGCTGTCTTCATTCTTATTGCTGACACAGCTTGATTGCAATATTTTGTAACTGTCTTCCTGGAGAAAGGGAAACCACTTACGTTGGTTAGAAAGGCTGAAGTTGGGAAATGGGCTGTTCTGTCTGCCAAGGTTATCAAAGTACCAGGACAATATACAGTGGTCCAAGTACCCTGCAGTTACTACCTGTTATCTCCTGTGCTTCACTGTCTGTAGCTGTAACAATCCTTGTGCTTCAATGAGCCTGGTTCTTTCACAGAACTGTTTTGTGCACCACTTCTGCTGTAGTAGAATCAGTGAAGTCTCTTTTGAGTAGAACTGTGGAACAAAGAAAGGATTAGAATCCCTATTAACACGTGCACAGCCTCTGAGTAACTCAATAAGCTCAATCAATGATGAATGGTAACTCTTCAATAGGAATCCTGTCAATTTTGATAGAATTTTTGACATCCTTTTTATCTATTCTCTATCAAATGTTTTTTAGAGGAACAAAATGCTTATTTAATGCAGTATAGCTATCACTCATTGTCATAAATGTGAAAAGTTAAATGACTATTTTTATGGTATAAACTATTAGTTTTATAACCTACCCTTCAAGAGGAAGTTAGAGATAATTGCAATTATAGGGATTTTGGCACACTGGTTATTCAGTTTCAAGTTGTTGGACATGAACAGTGAATACTGTGATATACAGGTTTATTTTTGATGCCTTTATGCTGAAGACAACCTCAATAAGAGCTATTATTTCTGTACATCCTTCAATTCTGTCTAGTTGAGCCAGGTAAAATGAATTTCAGGGATTCCTGTATAGGATTTACTGGAGCAAAGAATCAACCAAAAATAAGTGAAAAGGGAGTGGACAAAGAGAACAACTGTCAGTGGCAAAGAAACAGGGAACTCCCAGAATCTTCAAGTCATGGCTTGGCATCCTCCTTGTTATCAGTGAGAAATGATTTGAAGACTCTCTTAACTTTATGAGGTTTGGAGAACCTTCAGTACCTGCAGAGCAAATGTGGCAGAAAAGGCAAAAAGTTACAGGATGTTTTCTGGATGGAGTTAGACTTTCAATCACTCTGCTTCCACATCATAATGGTGAAACTTATACTCCTACTTCTTGTACTGCACAGTTCAGCACTGTGAAAAAAAGAAAAGATCTCCTTTTCAGCATTGTAGTGGCATCTCTTCTTTAAATGCACTTAAAGGCAAAACAATAAAGGGAGGTTGTGCCAAACATACAAAAGGAATATTTGGTTTTTTCAATGTTTGAAACAATGGAAACTATAAATATACTAAAATCTGTAAAGGTATTTTAAGTTTGATCTGTGATAACCTCTTCTGATTATTAATCATGAGATGACTAATGAGTAATATCACATATGACTTCAGTAATTTTATCATTCATCCTGAACTGGAAGAGGAGATGCAATTAAAATTAATTTAAAACAAACAAACAAACAAACAAACAAAAACCAACAACAACAAAAACCCAACCAAAAAACCAAACCAAAACAAAAAATAAACAAACAAAAACCTCCCAAAACAAAAACCACACCCACAAACCATTTAGGCCCTGAAGCAGTTGGTAGTGGAGAAGTTTGGGTCAGGTAGATCCTATGGGTTGTCTCCTGTGAGGACTGGTGCTTATCCTGCTTGGATACTTCTAGGCGTGAAGTATGGTTTTAACATTTCCTACAAAAGCATCTACTCTGTTGGCTGTGTTCTCAAAAGCCCTTGGAAGAGAAAACAGAGAAATTATGCTCCTTTCAGCTGTTAAAGGTAATTAATTTCATTGATGATCTTATTACTCCCTGTTCTTCCATTTACTTTCATTCTCTAATCCAGCAGTGCCTTGACTGTAGAGATTGGTAAAAGTTTTAGTAGTTTTCATTTGATGCTATTTATTTAAGATGATTATATTGTAGTGTTTGCCTCTACTTTTGTTATTTGCTTTGGATGTTTAGAGCTCTAAGAACCCAACTTTGAATGAGTCTGCAGCATTCATTGAAAGATTGAATACTTGATATTTCAGAGAAAGGAAGGATATGTGTCTTTGCCCTGGACTGCAGAATGGGAGAAGAAATTAAAGAAAAGCCACCATAAAAGCCATTGTTTCCTTTAAAGCTGGAGGTAGACTGTGGGGGCTTTAGCTTGTGCACCAGCTCTAGGTGTCCAGTTCCACAACTGCTATTTGCAGTGAAAATTCTTTTATGAGGAAACTTCACTGGTGAATTTCAGCATAAAAGGAATGTGTGGAAAAATGAATACAACCTTGGAGTATTGTAAGGTTTCTATTGCTTCCCTGTTGCTACCTGTGGATATTTCCATTATGGTCTTTCTTCATAGTCCTTGGAGAGTTCCCACCTGATGTGGACAGAGTCACAAAGCTGTGAAGCTGACTCATACTTGTCTTTTGAAAGAGGAAGACCTATGTACAAAAGGGGAATCTCCACAAGGGTACAAAGGAGATGCTTCGTACTTGCCAAAATAAACAAGTGAACTCTTCTAGAGAAATGTTCTCTGATCACTTACAGAGGTGTTTATGCATTCTTGAATGTCCAAATAGTGACCAGCATAGCTGAGGAAAAAGCTATTACTGGAGTTTAAATGCACAGACCTAGACACATGGGCTAAGAGGGAAATGTAGATTCCTAAGAGTTCTATCTTATTTTACAGTTTCATTTGGCACTACAAAATAGAGTTGTTGGAGACAAAGAAAGAAAACCTAAAGAAAATTTAACTTAGGTAAACATTGGGACATTAAAAACACAATCATTTTGATTAATGTTGACTTCTTCCTGCAGTTTGGGAAAAATATTTTTTTAACATATAAGTTGTACTTTAAGCTTTGCTTTAGAAAGCCTCCCTGATGTGCTGAAAGGTTCAAAGAAATGCTAGGAAATAACTAGTGCAGTCAAGACACAAAATTACTGCATGGCGAGCAAAAGAAGCAAGCAATGGATGCAAAGCCTTGGGATGGGAAATATATTTTCAGATATTGTTCCTGATTTTCTATAACCATCTGTTGTCAAATCAAGCAATGTATTTCCAGTCAGTTTAGAGGGAATACATGCTCTATTTGCTCACCTGCAGTAAAGTATTTTGTTGTTATTGTTTTGCTATAGTTTTGGTTGTGGCAAATATTTTAGAGCTGGATGAACAGAAGGGCAAAAAGAGATGTTGCTGTTCTTTTTTCCCCAGAAGCCAAATAGGCTACTAAGGTATGCTTCTGGACTGGTTGCCTTTTTGCTTGAAAGGCTTTGAAGCATATTATGGTCAGGAGCTCCAAATCACCACTGTGTACCCTGTTAAATTTCCAAAAGGATGGGGGAGATAGGAGATGGATCAAGGAAGATGGCCTTTGTTGCTTGCAGTTATTTCACTTTAAAGTACACATATGTGTCCACAGAAAAAGTGGCGAAGATGGGGTAGGAGTTGAGAGTAAATACTTTAGGATGCTTGGATCCAAATGTTAGTATTCTGCATACAGCTATCTAATAAATCTAGACCAGGAACATTATAATTTAATGGTCTAAGTTAGGCACGTGTATTGAAATAAATCTTTTTTGTATTTCTACTGGATTGTTAATGTGAGGAAGAGAAGACAAACATTCCAACTCTATGAATTTACATTCTCTTCTTTTTTTTTTCCTAAAATATCTAAGGAATTAACCTTTTTCTGACCTAAAATTATATTTTTTCGATTGTCTTTTACAATCCAACAGCCAAATTTGTGGTCCTATGCTATTGCAGTAAAAATTTTAATATCTCTAAGTAATTTTTTACTGATGCAAATGTTCATTCCTGGAATCCTTTTGGATTCTCAGTAAAGCAAAATCCAACAGATATCATTTAATTATATATGCATCAAATTTCTTCTCTTCTCTTCTCTTCTCTTCTCTTCTCTTCTTCTCTTCTCTTCTCTTCTCTTCTCTTCTCTTCTCTTCTCTTCTCTTCTCTTCTCTTCTCTCTCTCTCTCTCTTCTCTTCTCTTCTCTTCTCTTCTCTTCTCTCTTCTCTTCTCTTCTCTTCTCTTCTCTTCTCTTCTCTTCTCTTCTCTTCTCTTCTCTTCTCTTCTCTTCTCTTCTCTTCTCTTCTTCTCTTCTCTTCTCTTCTCTTCTCTTCTCTTCTCTCTCTTCTCTTCACATTCAGGATTCCTTCAGACAAAGAGAAACACCTGGCTTTCTCATATATTTAGAAAAATTTATTGAGCTAATTTGCAGGCTAGAAAACAATGATCCAAGAAGTTAACTACCTGTCATTGTTAATCCCATGCAATGTGATATGGAACAGAGGAGAAATCAGAGGATTACTGTGTAAGTTGTAAGTAAAGTTCTGGCAGAGCACTCACGTGGTGGTAATAAAATAGAGCTTTCAAGGGTGCTGTGGAAAGTTAGAGGCGACAAGCTGAACTAATAAAACCGTCTTTTCCCATAGGTAAACAAGTAAGCAGAGTGATTTTTCAGCCCAGTATCAGCTTAACACACAGGCCAGAAGAGGAGGGATAGTGTAGAACATAAACCACATTTTGTGGGACAAGAAGAGGTTGTTGCTGGCTTATTGGCTGACCAGCATTTAGACAGAGGAGTTAGCCCTTGTCTTGGAGGTCACGGCCAGAATTTTTTCCCTCATGGAAGATATTCCAAATCTACAAATATAATTTGGTAGAAAGGAGGCCAAATTTGGACCTGTCAACTTTGACACATCCCTTAAAATATTCCAAATTATAGCAATGGTGTGTAAGAGAGTTGTAACAAAGGAGAGATTTTCAGCTCTTTTAACAGAGAGCTATATAATCACACTTTCTTGTAGAAGCATTCAGTGTGAAGATCTGTCAATAGAAATCTCAAACTGTGAATATACAATTGCACTTTATTATCCCTTTGTTATTTTTTAACTACATAGGTATGACAGACAGAAACTGATGTTAAAAGAAATCCACAATTGTCAGTGTGTCACATGCATGAATCCCACTGCTGGAAGTTTTTCAGTAAATCAGCATCTTTGGGTAGGTACACCAAATGCCATATTTTAACAAAATGTTTTTGCTCACAGTAACACTCAAGCTCTTAATTTAAGGAGAATGAACAACCTGAGGTTTTGTTACTGTAGTGCACAGCAGACAGATGGTGCTCTGTCTTGCACAGAGCAAACAAGGAACTGAACAGCTTTAAGCACAGATAAAAGGTGCCGAGGGGACAGAGTACATAGGGAAACCAAGGCATGGCAATGGGAGCACACACAAGCAAATAAGTGCTGTATTGTAAACAATAATCATGTGTAAGACACCCCAGGTGTCCTCAAAAGTCCTTGACTCTCTAAGGAGTACAGTGAGAAAGTACATAGAAGTCTCCAAACCTTCACACACCAGCAAGATTATGTGTTTTCCTTTGTGTCTTAAGGATTTATGGTGCTACTGTTCTTGGCAGGGCATGGAAACCAGCACACAAAAAAGAGAGAGAGATGGAAGTATCTGGTGAATTTTAGAGTTCTGTCTTTCATGAAAGATGAAGAGATGGAAGCAAAACTCTGCCTGAGCAGTCCTTTTTTTTTTTTTTTTTAATAATTAACTTCATTTCATGTTAAAATTGATTTGTGAATAGTTTGTTTCAGAGTTTTGGGAGGATATGTTGGCTGTGTTTTGTCTGTCAGCTCAAATGAGCTGTTTGTGGCAGTTGCATGGCATTTTTTTCTTGCCTTGGGCCAAGTCCTGGTTGCCACTGCCTGTACCTCTGCTCAGGATCACAAGTTTCCATTTTCAAGGAAGGTGCTTAGGGTTTGATTCCAAAGATTAGCAAAATATGTCTGTTAGGATGTGCATGTAACAATAACCTCAACAATCGCACCTTTCTGAAAGCTTGTTTCTGTGCTGTATTTATTAAATGCATGGACTACTAAAGGAAACAACAATTCAGTTCCCTTCATCCCATTTCTGACAGATCCACGTGTAAATCTTCTGAGAGAGCCACGCACCTGTGACTGAGCTGATGGAGCAGCAAAGCAGAGAGGGGGCCTGAGATCAGCTCCCCCAACAACCAGAGCTCACTGAGTGACAGCTTGTTTGTGTCCGGGTGATGTGCAGGATTTGGTTTGGACTCTCACAATGAATCGCTGCTCTGTGACAGTGACCGTAATGTACTTCAATTCAGTCCCCACAGGAGCAACAAAGGCCAAAAAATCACCACAAGTATTCCCAACTTCAAAAGAACAACTCTGTGAAAACAGGGAAGCCCACTCCAAGGAAGCTAAAATGGGCCACTAAAAGAATTAAATTCTTGCAGGCAGCAAGAAGATCTCTGAAATAGGGACACAGCAGCAGAGCATGCCCCATCCTTTGGGAAAGGCTTCAGAAAGGGTGAAAAGAGCCTGGCATGGCTAATCAGCAAAGGAGAAAAAGCTAATAGAAGTAAGATAATTCAGAAAACCAAGGCTTGTGTCTAAACTAAGTAAGAAGGGCTGCATACTAAAGAGTAAAAATAAAATAAAACTATAATCAAACTAGCCAAAAGAGTTTAAGGGCTAACCAGCTTCAGGGATCAGAATTTTCCCTGAACATTTTTTGATCACTTCAGCAGAAACAGATGATGACCAGCTCATGAAATATCAAAATAGCCACACTTTTTTTTGCACTGATAATTGCTGTGAGTAAAACTGGAGCTAATCTCATATGGAAAACTTTGGTTTTTTTCTAAGGAGACTGTGGGATATCAGCATAGGTCTGAGGAAGGATTAACAGTATTGAAAGGGAGACCTATGCTATTTAAAAATACATGAGAAGTTTGGTGACAGTGTGAAGTTCTTCCAGGTAGTAATGATGAGGATCAGTTGTGAAAAATTGCTAAAGTGATTGGGTAATAAAATTACCCAGATGAAATTTAGAGTAGATAAATGTAAAGTACATGTACACTGGGGAAAAAACCTTTTTCATACCAGAAGATGATGGGCTCTGAACTGGTGATTACCACTGAAGAGTGAGATGTGGGGGTATGATAAATAGGCCCATGAAAAGATCATCTCAGTGCTTGGCAGTAGTTAAAAAATTAAATGAATAGTTAGAAGTTACTAGAGAACAGAGAACAAACAGAAATATAATTATCCCACTATATAAAGCCATGATGTACCAGGACATTGAAAATTATGTGCAGTTCTAGACATGTCATTGCAAAAATTTCCTGTTTTAGAACTGGAAAAAGTCCAGAGAAGGGCAGCAAAGATGACTTAACCAACAGCTTCTGTGCAGAAGCTGGGAGGCCTGATAGCACTGAAAGAAGGCAACGTGAGCAGCTGTGTTAAAGATCTACAAAACCACAACTGCTAGCCAGAAGGTTTGTACAGACTCAGTGCTGTCTCTTACAGTGCAGGAACAGTGAAAGAATGGGAGAGAGAAGTTTAAAATGAGGGATTTCATGCAGTGGCTAAAGGACCTTTGCAACTCCTTTGCAAAGGCTTTAATGAACACAGGTTTTCATGCAATCAAGGGGAGACCAGAGTTGTAACTGGGAGGGTGCTTCCTTCTGTGAGTAGATAAAGCACAACCCACTCAGAAAATCTCCCAAGCTGAAAATATTCAGAAACTATGAGAGTATTAGGAGAGGAATAAATGTTCTTGTGTTGGTTTTATTCTCATCAGGTGCTTCTGCTGACCACCTCCTGATCTGACTGAATCCTTCCTCTGGCCCAGTATGGCTGCTCACGTGTGTGTAATCACAGGTAATTAATTATGGATGCAAACTTCGCACATCCAGACTGTTGTAACATATCTTACTAAAGTAAATAACTTTTTTTTTTTATATCAAACATCAAAATGAAATTATGGTTGTAATACTAAAATAATGCTGTGACACTTTATAATTAGTGACTTGCACTATTTTTCTATAAGGTAGCTCCAGTAATGAGATTCAGTGCTGCTGTGAGAGTTGAGACAGTGGTGTCTTGGCTGTGGGGACAGTGTTTAAATGGGCAGGTTCAGCTGGTGTTTCAACCACTCATTCAATGCCACCAACAAGAAGCTCAGGTTCCCTTCTTTTCACTTGCTAATTTCAGCTGAAATTAAGAGAGCTGATTAACTAAAAAGGAGTCCTTTTCTCTTCAATAGCAGACCTTGTGCCTGGCTATCATTTTGCACTATTAGTCTCCTTTTATGCTTATATTTCACTGGTCACTCAAAAATATTCTTAGCAAGGATTTTTGCCTTACCTTGAGTTCTTCTCTAAGCAGCAACTTTTATTTGTGTACTTTTAGTATCTTTTAATACTGAAATATACAGATTTTAAAAAAATGTTTAAAC